>NC_141628.1:15643130-15806464 GCF_047967505.1 Dipteris shenzhenensis | reverse complement strand
TTTTTGGATGTTGTAAGTTGGATATATTCATGGATATTATGCCTAACTGTTGTTTTTCTGCTAAGACTTGGCTTCGAAAGGCCGTTGGATAATTGATTTTTGAGTGATATTCCATGTGTTAAGAATGTGCAAACCTGTTCATGGATAGGTTGGCAATGTGTATGCACAATTTCGAGAAGAAGAACAGGCAGCTGCTGCTTTGCAAGCCATGACTGGGAGATTTTATGCTGGTATCTTCCTGTCCATTTAATATTGCCGTGGCTGTAACAAGTAGCTGTGCCTTTGGATTCTTGAGTAAAAAGAATTGAAGATGAATATTAAGAATCTAATCTCATCTATTATTCTCTGGACAGGGCGTCCCATTGTTGTTGAATTTTCTCCAGTGACCGATTTCAGAGAAGCGACATGCAGACAGTATGAAGAAAATACCTGTAATCGAGGTGGTTATTGTAACTTCATGCATTTGAAGAAAACAAGCAAGTAAGTGCATTTCTTTAGGCTCTGTTTTATAACTTCTGCTTAGTTTGGATTATTCATGGTTCATTTTTGCCTCAAATCTATATTAAAATATTGGGGAGTGATACAGGGAGCTCCAAAGAAAGCTGTTTGGGAATCGTAGAAGGCACAAAAGCTATGGTCGGAGTCGTAGTAGAAGCAGAAGCAGGAGCAGGAGCAGAAGCAGAAGCCTTAGCCCTCCCAGAGATCAGGACAGACGAAATCGTCCTCATGGTGGGCGAGGGCAGGGAAGATGGTATGACAATGGTAGTGATAACAGGTATGCTCGAGATGATCGTCAGTTTCGTAGGAACGATCCTAAGAGAAACTATGGTCATGGAGGACATCAAGCAGGCCAAGGAAGGAGTCCTGTGCGGGAAGGTAGTGCTGAGCGAAGAGCTAAAATTGAACAGTGGAATAGAGAGCGTGAGGAACAGGCTGCATCCGTAAGTAATGGAAAGCATGAGGAAAAGTACTAAATGCGCTCCACTCCGGTTATGTGAGTTCGCTTTGAGCCTTTCTAAATATTGATGAGTATTCACTTTTTGTTAGGTGTGCTGTTCAGGCTGCTGTTTCCTCTACTCTGAATAATTGTAGGAGTCCAGTGTGGAACTCTGTGATGTGTTTCTGTTTCATATGTGCTCTCTAGTGCATGTTATGTGCTTCTGAAGTGGAATGTCCTTTAGCTCCCCAGTCAGGAATTATATTTGATTATTAACATGAGTACCGTCTTTTCCCCATCTCAGAGTATTTACTTCGGATTGTGCATGTTCATGGCATATGAAGCGGTGATGTTGTAAGGCTTAAGAGTGCTCCACAAAGAAAACTCAGGTCCATTGCTGAGACGTGTGGATGGGTTAATAGAATCTGTAAATGGTGGATGCAGGCAACAGGTTTTCCTGTTTTCCTGCTCCTGAGTGAGAATCATTCTCAGGAGTCCTGTCAATACTGGTGGAAAGCAACATGAAATCAGTGGGCAAGGGCATGTGGCCCATATCAAATGCCCCCATGCTTTTTTAATCATTCTTGCAAGTGGGACGGGGACTCTATGGTCAAAGCTAAAGGTTAATTAAGCAAGCTCATGGTGGATACTTGCAGGCACAAGTCCTCAGTTGGGTACATGAATGTTAAAACCTTGTGCAGGTTGTCGGCAACTAGACCCTGTGTATTTGCTGCCAGCATGCTAGTGATTGTTTGTTTTCACTGGTATGTCTGTTTTAACACAGTAGTTGTGTATGCATAGGCCTGCTCGATCTTCAATAGTGGTTATGAAAGTGAGTTGTTTTTCAAAACTCTGTACTTTCTTGGTTCGTGCTTTATGTAAAATATCAGGTCCTGGTCTCAAGTGTGTTGGTGTTCAAGGTGGTCTATAGCTTAGTTTTGATTTCTTCATGTAAGTAAGCTTGCAGGCATTGAAGGCTCCTGGTGAAAGTACATTGAAACTGTTTGCCTCTTGAGGCTCAATGGTAGATTTTGTTTTAAGGCCTTTGGTGTGGCCTTGTATTGCCAATGCCAGTGTCACTTTGGGTGAGGTAATTTTCTGTTGTTTTCCTGGTAACTGATCTTTCAGCTGCAATATTGATACATAATGCAAATGCTTCTCTCTCTAAAGGATTTTCTGAAAAGGTATAATATATTTTGAGTGAATATGACAATCGTTATAAACTGCAGGTTAATGGAATATCTTGTGTTCAGTATGGGGCTACAGAGTCATCAGGTCACAGAATATACTTGACATTGTTATCTAGGCATACTCATGGGTTGCTTAGTCTACTTGATTAGTTTTATGTTTCACAGTCGTGGAATGTAAATGCGGCAGAACATCATAACCTTTAATAATGCAGGATGGTTCTCCTTTTACCTCTTTAACAATTATCTTTTATTGATAAAAATGGATCAAGCCTATTGCCTTTGAAACTATGGAAAGGAAAGATTGATGCAAAAATGCAGTTTAAGGATTTTTTTTTTGGGGGGGCCAGGGCCTTGATGCCATGTATTTCTCAAAGCGGGCTGCTGGGAGAGCACCTTAGATGTCAGGACATACTGGAAGGGAGTCTCAGGTTCTGCTGTGGGAGTCTCGATACAATGGATTTTGGACAGACCTGCTATGAATAAAGGGGATCCATTGGTTCTTAAACGGCGATGCTAGAACCACCTCGACAGGGTCTCCCCCAAGGTGTGGTTTCAGGAGGAAGTCTAGCAAGCCATTGCAAGGAGTTGGCAAGTGGAGAATGTCCTTCCACAGGATGGGGTGGCCAGATGGGTGATTGACACTATTTATATAGATCTCCAGTCTCACGTGGTGTAGTATAGGTAGATCCTTTGTGAGAGAGGGCAATCAGGAAGAACCTAGCTCACTATCGAGAGATTCAAGGAAGCTGTCTTGGCCTCTTACTAGTTAGGCAGGCAAGTATGAGAGCTCAAGTCTAGATTTGTAGGTGACGCATTACTCTATTGGACACCATTTACAAGATTTTAGCCAAGGTCATCACTTGTTGGATCATTTGAACAAGATGGACACACATTGAGAATGGCTTTGAAATGGATGACCTGAAGTTTCTTGAATGGATACCCATTCGAAGTTTCTTGAATGGATACCCCCATCCTATGAGAGCCTTAGGGTCGCAGTGATTGCTAGAGGCATGGCTATCGAGTTTGATGAATTGATAAGCCTATTGATCCAAGAGGAGGATCGAACAAAAGTATTGAGGGAGGACCATGTTGAAGGTGCACTGGTGGCAAAGATGCGTAGTATGTAGTGCAGAGGCAAGAAGCCTTGAAGGAACACACACTATGGTCAAAGTTCTTAGTCCAAGCTTGGACAAAACAAGACAAATCAAAGCCAACAGAACTAAACTTTTGCTAAGCGAAAGCCATCCGCAAAGTAAAATCAAATATGAATGTTGCATCCATTGGTTGTCGTATAGGGTTTCCTCTTGCCCTCATTGGCTAGGATAACTCTCTGCTCTTCCATCTAGTTGCGTGGCTTTCAATATGTGTGATATGCACGAGATTCGTCTGGTCTCGTGTGGGGTCTCAATTCCATTGCCTAGCCATCCACCGGAGAGCGTTTCTCTCAAAATGGATCCATGGATATGAGGGCCTTTAACTCTCGAGCCATTATTTGGCTTCCACCATGAGTTTCCACTTTGCATGTGGGATTACTCATGTGGACTATGTTCATGTGGCAAGCTATATATGACATCTAACTGGTATACTTTCATTTGTTGAGTGTGCTATATATACTAAAAATATGATGGATTCCATCCTGGAGATTGGTGCATAGATCTTATTATAATAATGTCCATAGTTCTGTGTAAAACTTTTTGCAACAATCCTAGATTTGTATCTTTCAATGTTGCCATTAGGATTGTACTTTGATTTGCCAACCAACTTGTTTTCAATTTCCTTTGTTCTTGGTAGCAAGTCACATAAATTCCAAGTGATGTTCTTGTATATCAGTCATCCATTCCTTCATTCATAAAAGTCTTCCATTGTCTTTCAGTTTGCATCCTCAAAGTAAATTGGCTCTTTTATAGTCGTAAGGGTAATCACGAGAGTACAATTTGTGCTTTCAACTTTGATAGCGTTGCCTTGTTGAGGACATGTCAACCTACATGGTGGGCTTCATTCTCTTGTAGACCATTTCAGTTGTTGCTCTTATGGGTGATGCTTTGGCAATGATGGCTATTATTCATCAACCTTCTCTGGATACGATCTAGTCATTGGCGTGACTTCAATTGTGATTTTTTCATCACAATTTATGGCAATAAGGACCTTTTAGTTGATGAAGCCATAAATTTTGTACTCTGCTCTCTTCATTATAGCCAACAATGATATGTTTCTTTGATGATCATGTATGTGTATTCTATGTTAAAAATAGGAGATTCCCAATATGTCTTGTAGAATGTCTCAAAAGGTGTCATCTTGAATGGGTTCGATCAAGAGCCTATAAAGTAAGTGATTGGTAGTATTTTTATTGCTTCTGTCTAATATTGATGTTGAAGGTGCTTCTTACTGCACATTGCTCTAGTTGTTTTTGTTAAATTTATGTTCTTTCTTTCATCTATGACATCTTGTTGAGTTCATTTCTATACATGTGAGCGTGCTTTGAATTCCTTAGTCTTTGCAAAGTTAATGAATGCGGAAGGTGTGTATTCACCTCCTTGATCTAATGTGACAACTTTGATGTTTCTACTTGTCTTTCTCTATACCATGATTTTGAACTCTTGAAACTTGGCAAAACAATTGAGGTAAACCTTTTCAAGAAAATAACCTAACAAAATGTATTATAGTTATCATGAAAGTTAGTATCTTGAATAATTTATATTGTTTGTTTTGCATAACCCTAAACATCTAAATGAATAAAATCAAGAGTCTATCTTACCCTAGAGGTGCTTCTTCCAAAGTTGGCTCTTGATTGTTTGTTAAAGTATCATTCTTTGCAAAAGTTTTCAAAGGAATGTAGGTTTTGGTGATGATTATCATATTCTAGTTTTCTCATTTGCATTAAACTTTTGAAATGGATATGTTCATATCTCTTGTTGGTTGATATGGCATGTTTTAAGCTAGAGTTTTAAATAAGCATCCTTCTTTCACTGTTCTTTGGTAGAGATTCTTATTGAGTTTGGGAATATATAGTGCATCATGTACCAATCATTTCCTTGCAAGTAAATTATAAACATGGACTAAATCTTTTCCTTGAATTAGATTTGGTGTCTTAACCATAGTGTAGATAACTCATAGATCCTTTTGATGGTTTGATCTTTGTAAGTGACCTAGGATTTGAGATGATGCACCTATGGATCCATTGTCAACATGATCATTACACTTGACTATGAAATCACTATTGGTTTGTATATCCTCAATCACTAGATGCATCGTGTTGAAGTTGTTTGTCATAATAACTATGAATTTGTTGTGCTCATGATGATTTACTCATCCACAAAAAAATCATCGATTGTCATTGCACCTACATCACAATGCCCAAACTTACGATAATACTTGCATTGTATGCTTGACTTGTTGTTAAGAAAATTTCATTTTCTTGTGAAATTTCATCTATTTGAAGAGTTCTCTATTTTGATATTTTCTCCTAAATGTTGATCTTGATTGTTTCATTCTATTATTGACTTGGATGTTGGTGTTGATTTGCATATGTTAAACATGATGATCTACCTCTGTATCTACCTCTATTTGAGGCTACAAATCCTTGCTTATTTGCTTGACCTTTCCTTGCTAGAATGGCCTCTGACTTGAGTTCCTCAAGTAAAATTGCTTTTACTAAAATTTGCTTTTGCAATACATCGAACTAGGTTTTCATATCCTTCACCAAGCCCCATGAAGGTTGTCTTGAAATTGCTAACTTCATTGTTTCTTCTACGGAATTAGTTGCAAGTTAATTGTTGATTTCCTTGAATCTAAGTACATAGGCTTGAATGCTATACTAAAAACTCTTGATTAATATTTTGCTTGACTATTAGAATTCTAGAAGTATTCCTAGATTCATGAAGAGGGAAAACACATCCCGTAATGCCTTTAGTGAAACCATTTTAAGGAAATGTAGAGATGTAATACTTGGACATGTAATTCATAAAAAATATTGAATGGCATAGTACAAATGTTACCCTTGGTTAACATGACACTCAGAGGTGGTGGACTCGTGACACGGAACTCATCTCATTGAGCTAATGTGGCAAGTAGCATGGAAGTAGCAAAGATCTAGGCAGTGTTGATAGGAAGAGCCCCATAGATTTCGAGAGAAGGCAGGATTCCAGCAACGTCAACCAATAGTGGAGTGCGGTCCACTAAGTTAGCTAAGATAGTTTTAAAAGGCGGTGAACTTGCCCTTAGGTAGTTGGAAAACTCCTATTTAGATAAAGGATTCAGAAGTACTAGATATAAAGAGACTGTTGTGCATCTACAAATAGATGGACTATTGTGAGATTGTCTAGAGACTAAGTTAGAGAGTCTAGGTTAGTTCAAGGGCTCATAGAGCTTCTGGCCTAGTCAAGGTGTAGGGAAGGTGAGTCCATGTCGATATATGAGGAATCGTTATGAATTGCATAGCCATGAGATTTTGTAATTAGGGAACTAATTGATAATACAATTGTCATTGGATTTCTCTAATTCTTTAGCTTGAGCACTTTGTGCCTAGTCTTCATTTAATTTGCTTGCTCGGTATGTCACCTGTGTTAGTATTTCAATGTTTCCCTATTTGCTTTTGTATTGATTCACAGCCTAGCGACCCATGGATTGCAAGAGTGACCATCTTTTCTATGAACTCATGTGCATTAAACTCGGCCAAGGGTAACTAGTAAGTCAACTCCAAAAGTTGGATTGATTGTATAATTCCATACGATTGGGTGCATAGTTTCCACTAGCAACAGTGTATGCTGACCCGAGCTGAGTTACATCAGTTACTCAATTTAGCAAATTGTTATAAACAAATTTTCTCAGGATAGTATGAGGCTATCAGCACCTTGGAAGATTACTTCATGATCGATGATGATTGAGAAAGGTACGTGGCACGATGACAAGAATACCTACGAAGTGGTTATACCGGTTGGTAGAATATGAAAGACCAAGAAGGTGCTGTGAATTTGGAGTGGAACAAGACAACCAATGGAATTGGGAAGAGGATTTAGGTAATCTCTTATGATGATGAGCTCGGGATGGACAAGGACTCGACCGCGAGCAGAGAACATCGAGTTCGGCACTAGTATTAGGATGTGTCCATATGCGTCATCAAAGATTGACAGTGGCAACACCAAAACTTTCAGTGATTAGTTGACATATACCAGCTTCTTCAATGACAAGCAGACATCACCATGAGCATGTCCATACAAGGAAGTGTCCCCATAAAGATGATACCCGAGTCGAGGAGGTATTAAAAAAACATGATCTGCCTACTGTTAATGTCAAATTGGCTACTCCAATCAAGGTGAAATTCTAGGATTTCAAGGGGAGTGAAGACGTAGATCCCTACAGTCACTTGTATAGTTTCCTGCGGGTTTGTTATGTCGATGGGGCAGTGACAAAGGAGGAGTACATGGATTACTTCCCATGCACACTGGCTAAGATAACTCATTGTTGGTATAAACCATTTCCTATTGGTTACTTTAAGAATTGGTAGCAAATATCTGAGGCTTTTGAAGAGGTTCCGACAAGAGATCAATGAGGAGGATGTTTGCACCAAACTCAGTGAATTGAAGCAGAAGGAACATGTGTCTATTTAGTATTTTGTGCTAATACAGAGAGAGCTTTAATTAACCACCTCAATACACCTCCGGATGACAAGTCATTATGAGCTTGGTTGACTACGGGCTATACCCAAATCAACCTTTGATCCCTGTAAATAGTAAATCCCATAAAGACATATGAAGACTTGTTAAACCGATTCTGTTGCACTAGAGAAGAGTGTCCTTCAAGAAGAAGCCTAAAAGGAATACGGAAACAAGTGATGATGAGGATGTCTCAACTAAGCTTGGCAAGCTAAAGTACACTATGAAAAACGCCTTGAAGAAAATGGGTTATCAAGAAAAACTAAGTCAAGAAGAGAAATGGTGTACCAAGCTACGAAGAAGGGACATGCATAAGATGATTGCTAGATAAAATTTGTTCTAAATATAAGCATGATGAATATACGTGTTGGTATGCTAAAAAGAAGACACCAAATGTGAGGTTGAGCCCGAGTCAAAAAATAAGGAAGCACAACCACCAAAGGATGCGGGAATGTGAATGTGCAACCTTTTCTTGGATATGCGACTAAACAATGCATCAATGTCTTCATGTGTGCGTCCAACCATAAGGAATCCCAATTGAACCATCTCAAAGACTCCCCTTGCAACAAGCAAGGAAAGAAACGCAAATATGCTCTTATTCTCAGATCTGCAATTGTCAAAGTTGTCAACCTTTTACGCCAAACTCTACTGAAGGTGGACTTGGACATGATCTTGTGTTGCAAACCATTTATTGTCATGTTCATCGCTTGCAAGCTATCTACTTGCTTATGCATTGATGGAATGACAAGTTGTGTCTCACGAGAACTATCAAAATATGATGTGCGACTCTTATGTGGCATTGTATCTACATTCTTATCTACGAACTCTTGTAGAGCTGCTTTCCCGTTTCAATATGCTCCCATGCCTTCCTAATGATACCCTAAACCCTAAACCTTAAACCCTAAACCCTATGCTGTATACCCATGACCCTAAACACTAAACCCTTAACCAAATACCCTAAACTGTATACCCTATGCCCTAAAGTCTGTTCCCAAGACCCTTAACCCTAAACCCTAAACCCTAAACCCTATTCTACCCTATACTCTAAACCTTATATCTAAGACCCTAAACCCTATACCTTATACCATAATTCCTATACCCTATACCCTATACCCTAAGCCCTAATCCCTAATCCCTAAACCCTATACCCAAGATCCAAGCAATGTGAAGCTGTAATACATGTACATTATCCTAGTACAGTTAGATGGTTATGAAACTCTTCGCAACAAGTAAAGTCAACCTACATGCTATGTGCTTCTCATGCAACAGTGCCACATGCTATAATAGCTTCATTTTCATAAAAAAGGTTTGCAAGCAAAACTACAATATTTGGGGGGAGTGCAAGCACAAGTGTTTAAGGATGTTGAAATTTTGAATAATTCTTCTAGCATGTCAAACCCAATTACTTTAGAACTACAATACTTGCACGTTTTTTGGTGCTTCATGTGCATACATCTTTGAAAGGAAACTCAATTTACTTCTATTGGAGTGTTTCAATCGGTTTTTTCTTTACTTAGAAAATCTCTCGGAGCTCACTATAAACTATAATCGTAAGTTAGTTTAATATATATATAAATAATCATAAATCAACTATAAATTCCATCCATATATTAGTAAAATCACAAACTATAAAATTTACATATATAAACTATAGGCATAAAAAAAAAATAATTAGAATATTTTTTCTTATTTCAACCAAAATGTTTAGTTAATAATAGCTTATATCCTCAAATTGAAATTACCTATACCCTTTACTCTCTAACTAAAAACCTTCTTATGTAGACCAAAATGCTTAGTCATATACCATGTATTATTATCAAACTAAAACCTTAAGTTCCCCTAAACCCCTATGCCCTATATGGTAATCCCTAAACCCTATACCACAAACCTTATGTCGTAAACCCTATATTACCCTAATATTCCCTATACCCTAAACTCTACATCCTATTATATATTATTATAGCACATCACAATAAAGGGTACTAGTAACTATAAAGTTATTGGATCAAGACTTAGTACATCATCTAGTTGTTGCTCTAGGAATGTGCAATTATAACACATAGCATTCAACCTCCATATAATTGTTCAATTACTTATTATGATCTCTGGCCTTTCCTTGTCTTGAGTTCATCTCTGAAGCTCTGCAACACAGCCTTGTCTTGGCTGAGAGAGAGAGAGAGAGAGAGAGAGAGAGAGAGAGAGCTACAAGGGGTCAATCCAAATAAAAGCTTAGTTATTTCAACACATGACAATATTATTATGTACATTGGTTTAATCATTCATACAAATGATTATAGTGCGCTCCTAAAAAATATTTAAGGGATCATTGAAGTTTATGAAGGTGCAATGCTACGTGCTTTAATGCTCAGCCTAGATGGTGTACTAAGTCATGGTGCAATGACTTATAATATCTTTTTATGATGCTTGTCCCCAAGGTGGACTACATTGCATCATGTTTATGCATCAAGGTGGTCTACAACAAAGAAATATTTTACAATAGAGTGACACATTGAAGCAATATAGTACAAATAAAATGTAGATGATAAAATTTCTACTTGTATTTTCAGGAGATTAGGGCAAACTTTTAGATGTTAAATTACTATATGCATCTCAGTTTATGCTCACTATTGCGTTATAATTACCAATGACATAACAATAAATTAACAACTATGCTCTTAAACAGTTACACCTAATTAGTGATTCAAGATTTCAGCACTAGATGCTATTGAACCTTATCCTTCTCCTACCCCTTTTAATTGTTTTCAGCAAACAATTGCATTCTCCTCACTAATGTAGTCAAAATAGAGAAATTTGAGACATTTGAAAGAAGTGTGGGGTGTTTCACTTGCTCAATCGACAAGAACTTTATAGAAGCAGCCATGGAGGTGTTAGAGTATGAACATGTGTGAAGTGCATGCATGCTAAGGAGAAGAGAGGGAGTGATCAAGGAGAGCGACAGGCTAAGGAAAAGAAGACATTGAGTATATATTGATAAACAGTTACAGTATAATATATTAATAATCAACCCATGTGTTAGAAAAAATCTAAACTCTGGACTATCCCAGAGAGCTCTCTATAGCACACGGATGATAGATTGAATGGCCAGTCCATTGCAATGTCACATATCTCATTACACACTCTACTCACCAGACGCTTACACTCTTCTATAGCCTTATACACCTAGAATAACTCCTCCTTGCACTCCTCGCTCTCCTCTCCTTCCTTTGTGCCTCAAGATACCTTCTAGCATCTACCATTTCCGACACAAAAATTTGTATCATAAGCATAAATTAAATACTAGTTACATGATTCATGAAACCAAGAAAATGGGTAGGAATATTCACCCTTTCTATGCTATTCATATCAAACAACCAGCCGCATACCATGTCCTCCTTGTAGGAGTTTTTCTCCCTCTTCTCGGTATCAGGTTCTTTATTGATCTCATCCATGAGGCGTTGTAGACAGTAATAAAGTTCCTCAAAGGTTCATGGGTAGTAGGCCATCTAAAATAGGAAGGAGCGGTTGCAACAAAAGAGGATGGCGAGGAAAGGTTCGATGCACTAGGGAGGTAGCAATTTAAAGAGGATTATAGTGAGAAAGGTTCTCTAGGTAAAGAGGTAGTGAAAGAGGATACCAAAAAAAGAGAGTATCTAGATTGTGGAGTAGACTCCTCTTCTTAAATAGGAAGGGAGTTCAAAGAAGCCAACCTTCATATTGTGTGCATTCATGTGTGCATGCAAGCATGGATGTATGTAATATGCTATATATATACACACACACATACATAAATTTATTTGATCCCTACAATGTCATGATGTTTGAGTGTATAGATACAATTGTGTGTGTGTATGTCTCTCTCTCTCTCTATATATATGTGTGTGTGTGTGTGTGTGTGTGTGCGCGCGTGTCTGTGTCCAAGATAAAATGTCACATGTAATATTATGAAGAAGAGCGATTTTGTATCAATTACAAAGGATTCTTTGTGCTTGCATGTCGATAATTTCATATTTTAATAAATCAACAACTTGTGTTTCAATCTTTATGTGAATACTTTAAATCTACTTCAACGCAATTGAACTTGGTGATTATTACCACACACCATCTCTCACCACAACATTGAAAATGGCATATTAAGCTTGACATGGGATCAAGGCAACAAACAACAAGTTTGTAAGAATGAATCTTGAATTCCTTGTCTTGTGTAGTGAGTATATTACATATGAAGAAATGCATCAAGCAGAGGATTGGGTTGCTACTGGGATAATATGCATTTCTTCCCTTGAATTTGAAAGGCTCAATAATTGAGTCTAGAGAGAGAGAGAGAAAGAGAGAGAGAGAGAGAGAGAGAGAGAGAGAGAGAGAGAGAGAGAGAGAGAGAGAGAGAGAGAGAGAGAGAGGTGTGTGTGTGTTTATGTGCATTCATAACGGCATAATTTCATAAGAAATCCATGTATGTCTGGATTTGTCGTGCATGCATGCATCGATGTATGTAATATGATGTATGTATATATATATATATATATGTATGTATGTATGTATGTATGTATATGATCCATTTTTCTATTTTATATATCAAAATACATGTCATGGTCTCTTCTATATCAGTGCCACACATATGAAAGGTAAAATCAATCTTGGTTATCATTGGCTTAAAAATCCTAATCGGTACACATTGTGTAGATATTATAATGATGATCTCTAACTTGTGTATAAATTTAGTGTATATATATGTGTGTGTGTGTGTGTGTGTGTGTTTATATATCAATTATCAATCTTTGAGTACTTAGATGTCACAACTCTCAAATTCCTCACACATGCGAAATGTAAAATCAGTCTTGGTCATCAAGTCTAGCTTTAATAAAATCTTGATCTTTGGCAATGTCATGATGCCTAAGTGTCTAGATACTATGATATATAATTGTGTTTGTGTGTGTGTGTGTATGTATGTATGTATACATATATATATATGTATGTATGTATGTATATATACATACACACACACACACACACACATACATACATATGTATGTATGTGTGTGTGTGTGTGTGTGTGTGTGTGTGTGTGTGTGTGTGTGTAGTATGTATGTATGTATATATGTCTGTATGTATATATATATATATATAAATATAATATTAATGTTCAAAAAAACATATCTAACTTTTATCCCTCAAGAAAGGTTTTGTTGGAACCAAGCCATGCTTGGTCTTGAGGGGTCCTAGTTAGTTTGCCACATGGACTTCTTCATGCATGGACACCTACATGCAAAGATAAGGGCGGCTTCTAGAGGTTGTTGGTGGTGACATTCTCTCTTGGTGGTTCTCATAACTGAGATTCATGATCAATCTATCTCTCTACTTCATATGGATTGTGTGCTTGAGCACTCTCACTCTCTTGAGATGTAGCTTTATTTCATTCACAGAGTTCATGAAAAAAGGTTTTTTTGGTGCTGTATATTATTTTAGTAGGTTGTAGTTATGATTGAACAGGTGCTTAACAGTTGGTATCAGAGCATCCATTTGGGATCTATGGAGAGAAAATTGACTGCATGCATGCACGCATTTTCTACTTGGATCTAATTATTTGATTGGTATCCACGCAGAGGTCAGGAAATGGTATTGAAGGGAGAAGTTGTAAAGTTAAATACCTTTACTAGAGCCAACATCCCTACATGGCAGCTCGTGGTATGCCTCTACCTCATGGAGAAGGGGATTTGGCCTATTGTCTATGGAGCAAAATATGAAAATGATGATAGTAGCAGCTCATTACTGTGGAAGAGATGGAATTTGCATGCTCTTGGAATCATAAGAAGGGAATTGGGTGCTTGATACCATCTCGATCTGATAGCTCGTAAAATTGAGAATTGGATCGCCATCAAAACCTTGTTTGGTGCACATCGTAGAAATTCAAAAGTATTGTTGAAGAAATAATTCTTTAGTCAAGAATATAACTTTTGGAGAGCACGTGAGCAGGATGCATGCCATCTTAAGGCAAATACTAGATCTCAATGTCAAAGTAGAAGACGATAATATCAACTATTAGACGTGCCTTTTGTTGAGCTAAAACCCAAGTTTTGAGTTCTTGCCTTTTTATATGGAAGAGACGTATGTGGTATCTCTACTCAAATTTATGCTTCTAACTAGTTTTGGTTCATGATCTTCTTGTTTTGGATCCTCTCAGAATTTGCTGGCTGAGCAAGTTTCACGCGGTTAGTAAATTTGCCGAACCTCAACTTAAGAGAGAGAGAGAGAGAGAGAGAGAGAGAGAGAGAGAGAGAGAGAGAGAGAGAGAGAGAGAGAGAGAGAGAGAGAGAGAGAGAGAGAGAGAGAGAGAGAGAGAGAGAGAGAGAGAGAGAGATCCATGTGTGTGTATGTGCATTCATAACGACACAATTTGAGATTCCTCGCACATGCAAAAGGTAAAATTAGCCTTGCTCATCACGAGCTTTAATACAATCTTGATCCCTACAATGTCATGATGCCTAAGTGTTTAGATACTATGAAATATATAATTTTGTGTGTGTGTGTGTGTGTGTATAAATTTCTATGACAAAATATCCAACTTTTCTCCATCAAGAAAGGTTTGACATGTATTGTTATGAAGAAGAGCCTTTGGAATGATTTTGTCCCAATCCCAAAGAATTCTTTATGCTTGTACTATGTCAGTAATTTGACATTGTAATCAATCAACAGCTTGTGTTTCAAAGTCTCCTTGTGAATACGTTAAATCTACTAAGGGCAAATCACTTGGATTGGTGATTATCACCACACACCTTCTCTCCCCACAACCTTGAAAGTGGCATATTAAGCTTGACATGAGATCAAGGCAACAAAGAGCTTTGTAGGAATGAATCTCAAATTCCTTGCTTCTATGTGTGTGTGTGTGTGTGTGTGTGTGTGTGTGTGTGTGTGCATGTGGGTGCACACGTACGCTTGTCTTTCTTTGTGTATGTCCCAATGCTCCCCCTCCCTTGCTCTCTCGCTCTCCCCCCTCTGGTCTTTCTCTCACAGTGTATGTCCCAATGCCTGGCACCTTCCTGGCAAGGCACTAGTGAGAGAGAGGGAGATGGGGTTGATAATGGTGGCTTAACAAAGCAAGAGAGGGGAGGAGTGATAGAAAAGGAAAGGGGAGGAGGTGGTGGGAGAGAGGGGGAGGGGGAGGGAGGTTTAGCATAGGGAGAGGCAGGGAGGGCAAGGGCAGGGCAGAGGGGGCTGACTGACAGGGAAGAGAGAGAGCAGGTTGAGTGGAGGGAGAGGTGGCAAGGTAGAAGGAAATTAATTCAATAGGGATAGAGAAAGGGAAAGGCAAGGAGCAAGGTGAGAAGCTAGGGAAAGGCGAGGACCAAGGTGAGAAGCTAGGGGAGGAATATGTAACTTAGGTTAAATTTTATTTAATCTAAATACATGTGCTCACCCTGTGAACTAATTAATTGAATGACAATAACATAACCTACCAAAAGATTTGAGGATCACCATTTTTAGAGTCCTTGAATTTAGAGATGTACTATCATTATTATGAGTTTCAATGTACCGCTTAAGCCAATTAAGCAACGCATGTCAGCCGCCATCTTTCTTACACCATGCATACCACACCCCGTGGCCGTCATGCGATCGTGACTATAATTGAATGTGAAGAATGGGACTCACCTTCATCTACTATGATGGGTAGAATTCAGCTTTCTTCCACCATAATAACTAGAAGTACAGAAATGCCATCTTCCACTTTGGTCAGCACAAATTCTATTCAATTGTAGTCGTTCAAAATTTGTAACTGTAGTGCCCATCAAATCGGTATTTGCATAAATCTCCCTTACTTTAGCATGATGTATCATCATTCATAATCCCTTAACATTAATCATGCCATGCGACGACACACGATGCATTTGATCCACCACAATTAAATAGCTAGTTGGCATGCTGGCTTGTGAAAAATTCACCAAGGTAGAGTGATTTACCTTTGAGCTCCCTAGATGTGAAAAACTTGCTACTTGGTATGGCTTAACATTTCTTCCATTGTACAACTTAAAAAACACATTACCTTCCAAGTCTGTGAGTTGCACTGTTCCATTGTCATGAGCTTCTACCTTGACCAATAGGGTCCATTCCACCCCAGCTTAAAATTGAATTTGATAGGCCCCAACTTAGTAGTATAGAGTAATACGAGCATACCCTTCTTTAAATGCTTAGACACAATATGTCAATAGTGCTAGGCTTTCCTTTTGCAATGTATCATCATCTGTGACCAGGTAGCTTGGAGACATATCTCATCCAGGTGGCTTAGCTAATCCAATCATCCCTTGATTGCTTTTGGCTCACCAAAATGATGCTTGATAGCTACTTGAAGACTTGGAACCACAAATTCTAAGAGAATGATTGCTTCGAGGTCAAAAGCCATAAAAAAGGGTGTGAGATTGGTAGTAACTTTGTAAGCCATTCTGTAAGCACACAAATCAGAGTATAACACCTTTAGTAGATTATATTGTCTTTGTGAGGATGAGCTTCAAGGTTTTGTTAGTTGGCTTAGATTCACCATTACCACGAGCATAATAAGTAGTAGAAATTGTGTGCATGATTTTGAATTCCTTTTTAAGTACCTGTATCACATCATTGAGAAAATGTGCACCTTGATCACTAATAAGATGGAGAGGAATCCATACCAGCATATAATATTTTAATAGACAAATTTATCTATGCTTCAAGCCAAGTTATCTCAGAGTGCCTTAGCTTCTACCTACTTTGTAGCATACTCAGTGGTGGCAATTAGTATATATTTGTTTTAAGTGAACTTTGCAAGTTTAAAGGGCCCAATGACATCCAAACTCCAATGCTAAAAGGATTCTTAGGGCCTGGTGGGTTACAAAGGCATAGATTTTTAAGCCAATAATTGTCCAATATGTTGACACATATCACATTGTGTACTTTTGGTTTGAGCATCTTTGAAAAATGTCTCCCACCTCAAACCTGCTTGTAAGACTTTTTAGGCAGTTAACTCACCCTCCTAATGGACCCGAGTGAGCCTCCAACAACACCACTACACATTCATGATGTAACACCCAATGGCACAAAGAATCCCATTTGCACACTGTCAGTATAGCTATCCATCAATCAATGTATATTTCCAAGTCTTACAAGCTAGTTGCTTGCGCTTATTTCAAGGCATAGTTTCAAGGAATGTGCCTTCAAAGAAGTAATTGACCAACTTGTTATACTCATTCTCACAATAATCATTCTCACAATAATCAATTGCAAAAAATAGGCATCTGGTAATTCCATGTCAACTCCTTGAGTTTTCTCGGGTATTGGTAACCTAGACAAGCAATCAGCGCCCACATGGGTCTTACCTGGTTTATGAATAATCTTGAAGTGGAACTCCTGCAATAGCAGCATCCAACAAACAAGGCATCCTTGAATGATAGTTTTGTTGATGAGATAAAGTAGGGCTTGATAATCCACATAGAACACAAAAGGATTTTTGAGTAAATAATGCCTTAACTTCTACACACTGAAAACCATTCCTAGAGCTTCTTGCTCAATGGTGCTATAGAGGTGCTATAGTTTGATTCTATAGGTGTAAATAACCTGCTAGCATAGTTCAACTAACCATCCGACTATGCTAAAATACTACCCAATGCATAAATAGAAGCATCCACATGCACATGAAAAATGACATCTCATCTTGGTTGTCTGAGAATTCGGAGTAGCCATTGCTTGGGTTTTTAGATAATTGAAAACTATAGTCAACTCAACATTCCATGCAAACTTAGCATCTGTTTTTGTTAATTCATGCAAGGGTGCTGGAATCTTAGCAAAGTCCTTGATGCACCTGCGATAGAAATTGATAAACTCCACAAAAGAACGTAAATGACTTAAGTTCACAAGTTCAAGCATATGTTGGATGGCTTTGATTTTACTTGGCTCAGCTCTAATTCCATCCTTAGAAATAACATGATCGAGTAAAATACCAACTCAAACATAGAACACACTCTTAGCAGAATTCAATGAGATACCCTCTTTTTTGCATCTCCGAAAAACCTTCTCAAGATGTCTGAGGTGATCAATATCCAAGGAATACATGCAGATATCATCTAAGTAAATTGCAATGAATTCAGTGAGGTAATGTTTGAAGGTTTCCACCATAAACTTTTGAAAAGTGGATGAGCCATTGTAATAAAATCAATCTTTGATTGATCTTCAGGGGCCACGGTAATCTGATTATACCCACTATAGCCATCCATAAATGAGTATATCTCACGGGATGTGGCTGCAATTTGATATAAAATTCCATCAGTAAAAGGTATGGGAAATGGACCTGGAATGGTTTGAGCATTGGATTTACAATAATCCACATAGACTCAGAGTTTTTCATTTTTCTTAGGTGCAACTATAATAGGAAAAATCCAATCACTTTGGTCTATGGCATATATAAATCCAACCTGTAAAAGTTGATGACTTGGTTGGCGTAATTGGAATTCATACTATACCTTTGCTGCCAGATTGGCTTAGCATGTGGAACTAAAGGTATCTTATGTTGACATAGTGCAGGAGGAACTCCTCTCAAATCTCTATAACTCCATGCAAACTATGCTTGTACCTAAAAAATAGATCTATTGTCTGTTGGAGTTGCTCAGTAGACAAGTTGGTATTTAACACTACCATGGCTGGGTGCTCTTGTGTTCCTAGATTAATATCTTGTATAGGTTCTGGAACTATTTGTTCACTTTCGAGATGCGTGATTATTATTGGTACTTCAACAATCTCTCTTTCTCCCTCAATGCCCTCTATAAAATTACTTGGAAAAGGATCCTTTTGTTCAGCAATCTATTCATTGTGCAATTTTTGCTTGATGTCAATAGCTACTTGAAAAATGTCTATATCACCCAGAGGTAGGATATGCAACTCCATTAACCGAGATTCAACATCTTGCAAAATGCATCTTTAAATTCTAGATTCTTAGGACAACATCTCAGAATCTTTTGAGGATTGGTCGGTATACACACATCTTAACATGCTGTCTTGATAGTCATTTCCTTTGTACACCAATCATCGAGTAGTTTTGCACTTTTCAGTCGAGGTCTCCCCAATAAAACTGGGTAGGCATGCTGCTCCATAGCGATCACAATAAAACTAACTATATAATAAATGCTGCCTATTAAGATGACCACATCTTGTAACATACCCTTAGGATCCACTGGTCATTAATATGCCATACGCACTTGGAATGGAGATGGTTTATATGATTTGAACTTTAGTCTTTGGGCAATTTATTCAAAAATGATGTTCACTCCTGATCCTCCATCCACTATTACACCTGGTATCGTTTGCTTCTTAATCTTCATAGTGATGACTGGAACTTCTTCAGCACCACAGCTAGTGTATCAATCATAGGCATGGTGGCTAAGGTTTTCACTTCCTTGGGTTGCTTGATGGATTCCTTGACCTACTGAGCAAAGATGTCATGACAATACAAAGCTATTTGCATCAGCTTAACAAAAGTTAGGCTGACTTACATATTCTTGAATGCTACTCAGGCTAGCTCTGCACTAGTTTCTTGTGGCATAACATATATTATGATTCTTTAAAGCTAGATCTTGATGATTCTCCTTGCTTGGTAACAGAGTGCTGGAACTTCTCGGGCATTTCAACTGCTTGTTCTTTTCCTTTCAACTCCCTTGCAATCTTTGAGGCCAACTCCTTTTGTGCCTTCCAATTGATGTTCTTGCCCAAAGTGTTAGTGTCTTCGCTTGTTGTCAATACTCATTTTGACCAAGTAATTACTAGCGCATCAACTATTTTTGGCAATTTAGCTACAATTGCTCGACATTTTGGATCTACCTCTTTCCTTTTTATGTTATTCTTTAAGAATTTCAAGTGTTCCACCCAGATTTGAAATCAGAATGCAAATGATTTTCTCCATGATAGAAATCCTTAATTTTAGACGAATCATTCTGCACTTTACCATTCTTACCATTTTCCTTCTGCTCAGGGCACGGAGATTTGCCACTCGGTGCTCAGTTATTAGCTACGACTTGGTTTGCTCACACTTCTCTATTTTTTCCATCAAACCAATAGTCTAAGTCATCGTGGCCAAAATTGGTACAGGTATTGCAATACTTAGTCTTGCATTCATCTTCCAATCCTCATTTTTTTCCAAAGCAACAATTGCGTTTAGCAGATCCTCATAGGTTTTGGTCAAATTGACTATTTCTGGCTTGCACAAATCAACCTGGCTACATGTTGTGATCAACCAATATCACATAGACTTGTCACCTGAAACTATCCTCAAATGATTAATAAGAGTCTTGGATGGACTGGCCTTTTGTCTACTTTAGTTAACTCAACTTTGTTCTTATGTCTTCTTCATTAATGTCCTATTGGAACCTGTGCAAGAAGGCTTCTGACATGGCATACCAATCAAGGAAATACCCGATCGGAAACTGATTAAACCACCTTTGAGAAATCTTGATTAAGGTACATGGAAAATAGTCCATATACTCTTCATCTATGGTTGCACCATTGTTATGGTAGACATTCAGGAAACACTGCAAGTGACTGTAAGGATCTTCATCATTTTTGTCTTTAAAATTTTGGAACTTTACCTTGATATAGGAGCTAGACTTAAAATTCTCTACCCCAAAACTTGAGTAGGTGGGTCTATTGATTTAAAGAATTGACTTGCTTGCTCCCCACCTACCACCTTCCTGATTGTGAGGTTGTTGTAAACCCCTAACTTGGTTTGTATTGTCCTTGGGGGGTTCACCTCTCAAAATTTAGTGTACCACATGCATTCAAAAGGAGCGGTATTTCAATTCTACTTTTGAAAAAATTTTAACAGGTTTATAATAATAGGTTGGGGTTTTTAATTCAACTTTAGAAAAAAATACGTTAGTTTATAAGTAAAGAGGGGTCGTTTTATTGGGAAAAAGAAATTAGTTGAGGGGTTTTTTTAATACCCCTTGAACACACATGATACCTAGGATTTCTTAGTGGTGCACCCCGCGAGGTATTGTCCTCAGGCCTCAAAGGTAGAACCGAACGTATACCTATCGGTCGAGTAGGTTCTTTGTATTTTGTGAGAGGATCTTGGGCAAACAGCCTTAGTTTCCCTTCATTGACCTCGGATCTATGGTGGTGTCTCCATCAAAATCATGCCCATATTCATGACAATGGATCCTTTGTCCATCTACGATAGCCGATCTTCTAGATTCATACCTTTCTAGATGTACTCTTTCAAATACAATAGCCTAGTAATGCTGAAGATGTTCTCGTTGCTCTCTGAGTTGGTCTTCATCTTCACTTTGTTGTTCTATCAAGGGTATGAACATTAGTTCAAAATCCAAACTCTCCGTAGATGAGTGCTCACATTCCATTTGCCACGATGGGCATTCACCCGCAAATCTTCTTGGACACCTTAGCCTAACACCATTGTTCTTGACATTCTGTCTTTGCATGCTAATTAACTTCCACCCTTGGGATAGTGTAGCCGAGCCTCTCTTCTTGTGCTTGTCATTCCTATTGTGCCCCTGCCAATCTCCTTTGGCATTGAGCTTTGGTTTTGATATTGCTCTGCCTCACAGAGTTGGATGTAGCCACTGCCTCTAGTCTAGCTACATATCTTCTTCTTCTCTTTGAGCATTTGTTAGCCATTGCGTAAAGCAAAAAGTAATCAAAGAACAATCCAAGTGCTTTCTGTGCTTTGCACCCTGGTCTTCAAGCACTCTATCAGTTGACGCCACTCACTTGGAGTCACTTGAATAAATTTCCTATAGTAACCCATGATTCCCAACAATTGTTTTGCTTCATCATGGTTTATCATGATCTCTCTCTTTTACCAACTCACACTAAGCTTACCGACTCGCTTCTCTAATCTTGCCCTGATAGCTTGTCAACTTGCAATTCACTTTACCTTCCCGAGCAGGATTGCGAAAGTGTTGATGCTTCTATTCACTTACCCTGCTAACTCAAAATGCTAGGGTTAGTTCCCAACGTGGTACCACACTTCGTGAAGATCTCACTCTTGCCATCCTAAGGTAGGGGTGCTCGAGTATAGAACAAGGTGCCAACATTAATTAACACTCGAAGGATAGGGCTAGCTAACGAGAAAGAATCATGCAATGATGAGAGAATATGGATTTATTATCCACAAAACACTCAACGCTTAGTGAAATAACGCAACAAGTGAAACCAAGGAGACAGTCAATTGCTCATTAATTTAACAAAGTCACTTATTACAACCAAGCCACCTTGGCTTGCAATGAACATTCCCAAAGCTATCACCTCAGGTTAG
The DNA here is from genome assembly GCF_047967505.1 of Dipteris shenzhenensis. NCBI lineage: Eukaryota > Viridiplantae > Streptophyta > Polypodiopsida > Gleicheniales > Dipteridaceae > Dipteris > Dipteris shenzhenensis. The sequence goes on along the minus strand of NC_141628.1, from coordinate 15,784,405 downwards.
AGGAAGAGAACTCGGCACACTACTCTATCTCTTGTTCTCTTCCTCTCTTGCTATAACGTTTCTACCTAAAACACCACCTTCTAATTGAGTGTGCACTCAGTGGCCCATTGCTACTCACTGATAGGTCAATTTACCAGAATCAACTACACCTCCCTACTATAACATGGGTTCTCGGTCACTTCAACTGATTCTTGTCCCCAACCAAGGTTGATGCTTGGTGACCAGACTTACCCGGGTCTAACAACATAGTGTTGGTTGCATCTTTTGAGACAAAAATAAAGAGATGGAAGTTTATCAGCTCTATGCTATGGAGCTTGACCACTTCAAGTTAGACGTGTTCAAGAGCTCTAGCAACAAGTCATTGTGGAGATGTAGAATAGTTATTCCCATCCTTCTCCATATGAGAAATACTTCTTTATAGATTCCTTTAAAGAACAAATTTGGGTTTATATGGATGATCTAGGTAGGGTGTCTCTAGAACACAACCCAACTCTAGTAGCTATTGCCAGTTGGACTTCAAGTGCTACTCAATGTGAATCACATGGTTTAGATTCATGGATTATGATATGGATTTTTTGAAGGGTCCAGGTTATTGATGGTAGGTTGATGTTAGAGCCCCTAGTACATGCCCTATATTGATGAAGCATGCATCCATAGCCACACATGCATCTATTGCTCCCACAAAGTCTCAAGAGGGATACTCTAGAGAATGGAAGGAATTTCTCTTGCCTATATATTCAAATCCTCCCTCTAGAAGTATTTCCTCTTGCCTATATATTCAACTCCATCATAGCCTCATAAAAGTACATGGGAATACGTCCCCAATTAACCCATGTGTCACCTAAGAGGTGAAAGTCACTAATTCCTCTCTCACACTCCCATGTAAAATTCTCGAAAGTTTTCCATTTTGGTCAAATCCACATGGACAAGGAGGGAGTACAAAAATTCCATGCTCACATCACATAGACCATTACCAAGTATACAGAGTCATTAGTAGTTTCTTCCCACCACCATTGGTGTCAAGTCACCATACATAGGCTATCATTCACAACCATCAACCTCCCATGTATAGGTAATTAAGTGCAATCAAATAGTTGATCTACGATCATGATTGGTATGATGAAGAGAGAGCTTCGTCCATATAGTCCATTAGTCAGAGAGACCATAATTTAGTTTGCCAAGACATAGGATAGCCATTTTCATGGCTACACATCAACAACTACATGCAATTGTAGAGAAGCCAAATGCAAAGTCCACCAAAATAGTCTAGTGTTGATCCCATATTAGAGACCACATAGAGCGGTCTACATGTTGATGAAGGATGCATTAGGTGTAGGGGCCCACAATCCCCATTGGCATAGCCATGCATGCCTAAATCTTCCAAAAGTTTCCAGCAAGGAAAATATGGAGGGTCTTTCTCTTGCCTTATATTCAAGCCCATCCCAGTTTCACAATTGGTTATGTGACTATGTCCCCAACTAGCCATGTGTCATGACAAGGCATGAAGGACATCATTCCATTACTATTGTATATGAGACTAAGCCCCAAATAACCCCCTAGGTCACCATGAGGGGTAAAGGCCACCAATTCCTCTGACCTACTCAATAGTGGGAGAAGAGATAATGGACTCAAGTTAGCTATTGGGTTCAACTGTGCTACTTTGGATCCGCCTATGAAAGTGGTGAGCTAGGATGCCATTGCCAATAATCTAGCCTTGAGTGTAACTAAAAGGAATGATGAGGTATTGGCCTTGTGCAGTCCATTGAAAGAAGCTCAAAAAGTTGGATTTAAGATATCAAGGATAATTTGATAGCCCTATTACTAGAGAATGAGGACATCTAGCTTCCTAGAGGTCCTCATTCTCTAGTAACAAGGCAATCAAATCAAACCATGCCCAATAGTTATGCTTTTGCTTTTGGAGAACTAGATATATTTCTAAAAAGATTGACTTTTGAGTTTATGTGGCCACTATTCCACATCTCTAGGAAATAGAGAGGGTCTGGTTTCTATTGGCTTCATGTACTAGAGGTTATCTATTTATTGTGTTGTGCTCGAAGTAGACATTCTCTTTTTGAAAGACCATTAGGAGTTTCGGAATTCTTGGCACAAGGCCTAATTTGCCTTTGCAAATTTTCAAGGAGATCTTATACTATTATATTGAAATTGTTTCAATATACTTGCCAACCATGTGGCTATACACTCGATTATTTATTATCGTTTGATGTATTCTCATTGTGTTTAGTACCACATGCACTTATCCAATCAATTTCTATCTTAGACCGAGAGAGTCTTTGATGTCAAGATAGTATTGATTGAGTGGGATCTCTCTTTGCTCAAGAATGAGGAGTGGAAGGCCCATTATTATGATGTCTTCTCTAATATTCATGGGATTTTCCACAAGTGCACAATTGGGAAGATGATAAAGAGAAAAGATATGGCTTGGCTATTTCTTATAGAAGGAGGCTACAATCATACCTTCTCTCTTCTACATTCCTCTTATTCTCCTAATGGTTCATTATACACTTGTTCATTCCAACAATTTCGATTGGGAAAGCCATTTTCCAAGGGCAATTTTGGATTTATAGTAGTTGTATTCCAAGAGACACCTTGCTTACCACTTCCATGCTCCCCTACCTTAGTCTATCCGAGATGGGATTGGGTTTTCATGATCATGTCTTGCATTGAATAGTGGGTTTGCAGAGTTTGTTAGCATAGCGTCCATCATTGGCTGTGCAAGAAAAGTTGACAATGACATTAACATGAGTTCAAGTACCCACCAAAGTTTTTACCTTGATAAGGACTAGGATGAAAGGGGAACTCGAAAGGGTGCAAAAAGGGGAGCTTCATCCTTGAAAATTTGTCAAGACAAAGTCAAGGTGATATCCAATATAACTACATCCATTGAAAATTGGAGCTCCATCCATTGAGAATTGTAAAAAAGAAGTCAAAGTGATATCCATTGTAACTCCATTGTAACTACATGTCCCAGGCAGTATCAAGCCCATGTAGAGTGTAAGATACATAGGATAAAGACTACAAAGAAATTTCTCTTTATCTTTCATGTCAGATAAGCGTCTATGATACTATTGATGATGAGATCTTGTATGCTCTATGTAAGTCTACTATGACTAGTAACTATCCTGGATAAGCTTAAGCTTATACGTACTTTGATCAATAAAAGATTCTTTGAAGAGTCTATTGGATTTATGAGTGTTCTCTTTCCATGTCTTGTAGCCCTTGCATTGTGAATTTAGTGAAATTATTTTCTATATTCCTTTTAACTTCCTTTAGCATTCAATCAATTTTCAACATCAAAACTATAATTTGAAGTAGCATTTTAATGCCCAACTAATATGTGTAGCATGCCTATGTATGGCATGCCATCTCATAATGATATGTCTCGAGGCATCATATAGGAAAAATGTGAAGATCACATGTGTTTAATAGAAGGGCTTTTTCAAATCATGTTTTTCATAGAAAACCTTGCCAACCATTATTGCTACATCATATATATAGAGATATCATCGTGCATGGTCGCATGGAGCTACCAGTTCCCCTTTGCCATCTATTTGGCCACTTGTTTTTGCCACCTCATACATGATGATACACATTCGAGCATCATTTGAAAACCTAATGCCACATCACCCCATGCTAATGCACAAGCACTTTATGCAAACCCAACATATCATGTGCATTCAAGGCCTATTCTTTAAATAATGATCTTAAAAGACACCATTTTTTTGTACAAAACTATAAGAGTTTTCCAAAATGTTTTTGAAATGGTTGAGGTAGTACACATCTGTGATGATGTGTTTATGAGGTGTCACCATATATGAGGTGATGGAAAATGTCCTTCGTTAAGTGCAACTATGTATGAGATGGCAAGGAGATGTGATAACCGTGTTCGCTATGCAAGATGGTTTGATAGGTCCTTCAAGTCAATGAGATGACCATTTTTGGCTTAGATGAGCATTAGCAATTGATGACAAAACTTTGAGTGGTTTGATTGTCACCTAACTTCAATGTTCCTTTTGGCTCAATCAGAAAAATGTTTGAATGGGCCTTGAGTACCAATGCATGGATCTTTAAATGTTTACCATGGGTGCATTGACGTAAATATCCATGTTAACCCTATTCTCTAATGTTACAAAACCAATGAATATCTTACACAAACCATGGAATAGGGAAAAGAAAAATAATTGCTATTGTAAGATTTGAAAGATTATGCCATGTCTAAAATGCACAAACTTACAAACCTGATTGGACCCATTCTTATCATAATATAGCTTAACCTACCTCGATGGAAGAGCCCTTTAGTCAAGACTTGGGAGATGCTTAGGATATTTTCCATCTGATTTTTTAAAAATGTTTGTTAGCACTATCTTCTCGAAGGCTGCACTACCTAAGAGACCCTATGTATAACGTGAGTTCAAGGTGTATTTAAAAACCCCTTGTAAATTTTTCCTAAATAAAATGACCCTTGTTTCTATACAAACTTATGAGTTTTTTCAAAATCAATTAAAACCCCTTTTGTAAATTCTATACATTTAACTTAAAATTTTGATTTAAAAATCTCTTAATTTGAGGTAACTTACAAATTTCTAGGTGAACCGTTGTATTAAGGACTTGAAGTCACTAGTTTAGCTCTCCATTTGTTTTTTTCTAAAATTTATTAGTTGTTTAACCTCCCCCCCCCCCTTCTCAGTCTCTGTGTTTGTGTTTGGGGCTTCTATTTTGTTCGTTCATCATCATCATCTTCATCTTCATCTTCATCATCTCTTCCCCCGCCCCCCCTCTCTCTCTCTCTCTCTCTCTCACACACACACACACACACACACACACACTCTCTCTCTCTCTAATCAAAGAGTCATTGCCTCGAAGTGAGAAAGAACAGTCCCACCGAGCATTCGAGCATTTGAGGTAGCATGCACTTTTTTCAAGAATTCAACGTTGACGAAAACACGCCGATTGTGCGAAGGAGAGCGCATCATAGGTGCACGTGTCAGGAGTTCAATATCCATAAAAATATAACGGAGTTCACTCCCCCAAGCCTTTTGGACCGTTAGAAACGCTCAAGGCCTGCCCTGGCTGAATACAGGTGTCGCATCAGAATTCATAGCGCACGCAGTACAATGCAATAACAAGGAAAAACGATGGCTCTAGCCTCTGTGCGCTGCAATACAGTTTGCAAACTGCAGTGGTATACGGGTTTTCAACAAACTACGGTGGTGTGCTTGGTAAAAAGCTCTTGTGCTTTGGATTGCGGCTCTCATTCGCACCGGGCTGAGTGTAGTCTATGAAGGTGCCCAACTTCCTCCAGATTTGCCTCTCCAACGAACTCTGCAAAATCAGATCACATCCAATCCAAGTTTCACTAACCGTTCTCATTAGCTAGTTGAAACTTCGAGTCTGTAGGAGTTTAGTAAGAGATTATTCACCAGCTATCTCAAAAACCATGTCGACCTCTAGACATCACAAAATATATTTTCAGACATTGATCCCGGCTCTGAAGCCTAAATTCGTAACGAACAGATTGCAGAAGTAGATTTGCGTTAAGAAGATATCTATTTTCAGTTTATCGCATCTCCATTATGCAAGAAGTGTCATGTTAGCAATCCCCAGTTAAAAGCTGCTTCAAGAAGTTCGCTGTGGATATGCATTCGAGGCGCAGAGTATGGCTCTTAATCAATTGTTAGGGGTTGTACTCAAAACTCACCGTAGAGGTGCCAGAGGAATAAGAGTCCACATCTAACGCACCAGCGCGAGAAGAATCTGCACAGTTCGGATCGAATAACCAGTCAGTTGAATTTTCTTGTCAAAGCCTACCTCGTGAAAAGATTTAGTAACACCATTCTTCAGCATAGTTTTCGAGTCGCAAGGCAGTCAGATTCTCTAATGACAGTCCTTGCGAAATTTATAATCGTATGGTTCAAACATAAACTAAGCAAGGATCACAAAACATTATCCAACCATGTACAAGTAACGCAAAAATAACCAAATAGGACGCACCTAACGAAATCTGTCTGCTATAGGCCATCGTATAGAAACTTGGGAACAAGATATTGCCTAGAAGAAGCAATGCCCATAAGACCAGGGATGGGCGAAGTGTGATAGGAGAGTGGGTGGTAGCCATGCTTTTCTCCAAGGATGGCAAGGACTAGGCTACTTGACTCCCCTTGTCTACTACGATATGGGTTATATAGTTGAATTTTTTGTCTCCTTGTGTTTTATACATGTTTCTATTTCAAAATCTTGGAATTCCCAAAAACTTAACTTTTTTACCTATAACATTTATGCCTCCTCCTGTTTTATATTTTGCATGTTTCTATTTCAAAATCTTGAAATCCCTAGAAACATAAAATATATATCAATATTCCATCATGGTTCATTATTGAACTATCTTGGCTCCATAAAACCCATCCAACCACTTGTGTGCCCAACCACTTTCCTCATAAAACCCATCCACTATTGTTCTCCATGATGAGGCCACCCTCCCCTTTCTAAATTAATGGGGAGGGTGACCATGAGCTGATCAAGAAATGGAAAAAATCTTTTGGTGTTTAAATTAATGTGTGTATGCCCTATCATAGGCAAACTCATACAACACATGGAGAGGGTCGAATTCTCGTGTAATGCAGCCTTGAGTGCAAGTGATACAAAGAATTTAAAATACATTGAGCCCCACGATAAAGGATGTTGCAGCTACTGCTATGCTAAACCCATGCTTGTTAGGATTCCACGCTCTAGGAGGGCTCAAGCTCCTTCTTTCATGTGAGATGCATCCACATTCTTTGAAACTTTGTGCATTCTTATACTAGATGTGCTCCTACTAGCTAATGTCTCACTAGGCAGGGGAAACATTTCCTGTTTCTTCCTACCTGCAAAGCCTAGCTTCATCATCTTATTCGTGATCGCTTCATTGGAATTCTGCCAACAATAATCGAAAGAGGATTGGGATCAAGGGGAAGAAAAAGAAGCGAAAAGCTATTGTTCATTCCCATGGAATAGATCGCCCAATGATTGAAGGCAGGAGAGAAGAAAGCCATTTGATTTCAGTGAGGCCTAGTGATGGTATAACTTCAAGGTTCCAACTGCTACAGATAGGGGGACTTGAACCCCAACAATGTTGGTCACTAGGACCTAAACGTGGCATGTCTACCAATTCAAGGTGGACTCATCATCTCTCTCTTTGGTCTAGAAGGAAGTGGATGTACATATGCATGTTGTCAAGATGTAGGAAAAGAGGCCTTCGAGAATGAATGTGAGGAAATAGAGTGCAAAGAGATGGGGCCCATTGTAGAAGACTTCAAGAGATGCACTATTGTTTAAACATTGTGTATCATGTGCATTCAATGGATATTTAAAAACACCCTTAACTAAAAAAACCTCCCCAATTAAACTACACCTCTTTATTTCTGAACTAATGGATTTTTTTACAAGTGAATCAAAGAAACCCTTGTGTTATTGTCATCCTATTAATTTTTTTCCTTGAGCGGAGTTAAAATACCTCTCCTTTTGAATGCATGTGGTACACTAAAATTTTGTAAGGTGAATTCCTCGAGGTACCTCTGCTCTTGCTTGGGGCATATAGCATTAGCTAGCATCACCCTTTTGGATGTGTGAGTGGCTTAGTCTGATAGGGAATCTGTTGGAACTTGGGGAGAGAGGAGAGCTTCATCATGGAGGTGAGTGAGAACACATGAGATATAGCAATGGGTGTTCTATTCATTGTGAGAGGGAAGTCCCTCTTTTATATAAATGGAGAGAGGGTGTCCTAAATCAATGGCACCTCTCCTACATCAAAGGAGGTAGCTCCTAAATCATAGGAACTCCACAATCATAGGCACCACCATGGATGTTGAGGCCTTTGCATTACATCATGTCACCTGTGTCATGGTCTATGGCACTAAGTGTGCCTCCTCACCACACACACACACACACACAACCATATGACTGCTAGTGGATGCACACATGCACCTACGAAGCCCTTGATCACACATATCCCAATAGAATCTCTCCCATACACCTACCTGCATGGCTTGACACCACTTTTCCGTCATGTCATAAGGAAAAAATTAGTATCACCCTTATATTGCACATTCATTATCATATGCAACTCCTAGACCTTCCCAAAGCCCCACCTTACTTTCATGGTATTGGTTTGGTAAGTACTCCAACCTAGGGACATCTCTCTATCCCTAATTGGGCAATGTTCTCCCTTCCTCAAAAATTCATTGTACCCTTGCCAAGAGAATCCATGACCTCGTAGTACATGGCATTACATGCAAAGATCCCTCTTGCAAGAGGTCCATGCATCAACTACCTATAAGAACAAAGGGTCATGAAATCTTTCAAATTAAAACTAACAAACATGGATAATGCCACAAGATTATGATGACAAAGACATAGAAGATATTGATCCATTAGCCACTATGTGTTTTAAAATAGCCTTGGCTACCTCTCTGATTCAAGCCCACTCTTTAGCTGGGGGGGTACACTAGTAAGAAATTATAGGTATCAAACTTGGTACTATTTAAAAAACCACTCAGCTAATTTTTTTTCCACAATAAAACCATCAATCTTTACTTATGAACTAATGGATTTTTTTCTAAATTTGAATAAAAAAACCCCTATTGTTTTTGTAATCTTGTTAAATGTTTCCACAAGGGGCATAAAAACACCCCTCCTTTTTAATGTATGTGGTACACTAAAATTTTTAGAGGTGAACTCCTCGATCTCTACAAGGTGTGATATGCATTTGCACCATAATTTCTCGTCATCTAATCTAGCCTACTAGGACATGTATTTGCTAGTGATAAAGATGGTTGTGAGATATGTAGTCCTGCTACCATGATGGTTGTAGTGATCTCATTGTATGAGTGTAGCAAGCACCACGTGTCAAAACAAGGGACACTAGTTATGAGGGGTCCCACATCCCTTGCACCTTAGCTGTGCCAATCCCTTCCCCCCCCCCCCCCCCCTCTCTCTCTCTCTCTCTCTCTCTCCCCCCCCCCCTCCCGCCCAAAAAGCCAATGAGATGAAAGGGAGGGGTGTCAGACCTCCTTGGTCCAATCCACCCACATTGCTTATGGGAATGGACTTCTGCAAGTCCACATGGCAACCAGTGCTCTAGAAGCCCCATAATCACATTTCCACAAGGGGGTACCAAGGGCCCTAGTTCATATTTCAACACCTCCTATGGGCCAAGCACCTTGAAAGGTGAGCCAACCAAACCCAGCCCAACCAACAAAGTCGGAGACAAAAAATTGCACGAATAGGACAACAAATCAAAGACCTCCGCTAAACATGTGTCACCACCAACAAGGTAGTAAGCTGTTGGTGCATCACCCTATAAAGTCACCGAGAAGTCACCCTTCCAATGCTTGCCATAATTCATGACACCTTTGGAGAATATTCTCACTTAAGTGACGACCATGCAGATTAGTAGCTCCACATAGTGCATCACCAAATAATCTACACGAGTCATCACTTTTTGTGTCAGAACAGAGCAAGGATGTTCGCCATGTGTTACTTGCATGATGGCTGCCTCATCAAATAGTGTGCCAAAACAACCAGCTTTGATACCACTATAGGAAGTAAATCAGGGGGCACTAGTTATGAGGGATCCCAAACCCTCACACCCTAGTTGTACCAAGCCCTCTCTCTCTCCCCAAAAGCTGACAAGATGAGAGGCAGGGGTCTCAAACGTCCTTTATATCCAAGGGATCCAATCTACCCACACTGCTTATGGGATTGGACTCCCACAAATACATGTGGCAACCAACACCCTAGAAGACCTATCAAGACCTTAGGCCCATATTTCAACACGTGTGTAGCTGGTCCAAGTATATGTTCTTTGACATCAACCACACCATGATCAGTTGTTGTGGGCATTCCTATGGTAGCCTTTGACTCATGTATCCCTCCAAGGGAATCAAACTTCAATAGAACACTAGATTTCCTATGGAAATCGATCAGTCAACAATCATCAACATAAATACTAGAAAAATATGAGAGAGAACAATTACAAGAACATAAAAAAACCAACCTCATAGGATGGACCTTTATAGACCCAATATTTCCCAAGTTATCAATGCTGAGTGGGAGACCTTTGGACATCTAATTGATTTTGAAGAGGGCATCAAAGAGATACTTTCAATTTGATGGATTTGTGATGGCCAATTTCTTCTAGAACTTTGGCCATATCTACAACCTTCTTGTACCCTACTCATCTCACTTTCCTTTTGTGGGTGTCAATGAGGGCCTCTACCTTTTAGGAATCCATTTACTCATGGAAAATATAATATCGTCTTGTTCATCGAAAAATTTTAATAATAAAATTCCATATTTGATAAAAGTAAGATATTATTAATGAAACTCTTCTAGGGAGAATTGTTGGCCAAAGAAGTGAAGGGAAGTCAATGTAAGCATAATGGAAAAGGGTTGTTTATTCATTATTAGAAGTGGCCTTAAGTAGGCAAGTGATACAATGTATGTGCCCAAGAGAGAGAGCATATCTAGATCCACTAATCTCTCCACTCATTTCTCAATTAGGTCCATGATTTGCTCAATCACACCCACAAGAACCTTCTACCACCTCACCTAGTCACACTAGCCACACATACACACCGTATGACTGTTAGAAAACGTGGGATAGAGCCACATGTCACCATTGAGATGCACTGGGTGTGGGGGTCCTACACCCCACCCATAGCCATGTAGAGCCTTTCCCACATCCAACAAAAGGCCGGTGGGATTATGGCAGAGGGCCTCATTATGTTAATATATCCAAGAATCCACTAGAGTCAATTTTGCATATGGGATTTCTCCCTTTGATCTTCCACATGTCAACCGTGCATCGAGGGGCTCCAATACCCCTCTAATACATTCTTATTACCAATGTACCATGAGGGATGTTAAGATCACACACAAGGGCCACATCATTTCCAACAATGGTCACACACAAGCACACATACACCTTGTAATCCTTGGTATAGACCCATTACATCAATTTGTCCCAACAATCCCCACCACAAATTGATGACCTCAATCCAGTAGTAGTACGTGGGAAGCTTCATGGCTTGCTCACATCTAGTAACAACACTCAAGACTCCAACCTATGACTCACTCTGGTCATGGCTCTTGGTTTACAATTGGGAGAATGGAAAATGACTATGCATGGGAAGTTCCCATAGATTTGACAAGGTAAAACTCACACATAAGACTAAAAATCATTTAAGGGGGACATACTAGGGCAGAGAACCCTTATTGACTCAACACACAAAACAACTTAGAAGACGAATGGGTCATCACCCTCATCAAGGTTGACTTGGGTGGTGAAAGTGGTGAGAGCATTAATCTCCTCGAGTTCTTCTTTTTTTTATTCTTCCACAAGATTTGCTGAGAGTTTCTCTTAGTGTAGCACTGTTTTTCAAAATGACCAAGCTTTCCACAAAAATTACTCTTCAGCTTTCTCTTGCTTGTAGTACTTGAATTTGCTCTTGACTAGATACGCCTCACTTTCTTTATAGATGTAGCCATTCCTTTTTTTGGTAGATTTGTGATAGCAAAATGGAGCCGTACTCATCAGGTAGACTCTTAAGCAATATAGCAATCACAATGTCATCATCAAGGTTAAATTGGATGCTTGATAGTTGAGTCAATTTTCTTTTCATGGAGTTTGAGTCAGAGGATAATGACTCTCCCTTGTCAAGCTTCAAGTCAAAGAACGAAATGAGTAGACCATACTTGGAACATTTCCCATGTGCTCCAAAGACAGTTCCCTATAGCATGTGTAGTTTCACATCCATCAATGTAATGAATGAAGGAATCACTCAAGCCTAGTGCAGTTAGCCAATGTATTTTCATCTTTAGCTAACCATAATCCCTGGGCCTTCCCTAGTGGTAGGCTTCTTCTCTTTCCCATTGGCAATATTCCAAATCCCCTTTTTCATGAGTACAAACTTGATTTTGTAACCTTACTATTGACAAACTTTGACTTCTTATTGATGTGCTTCTTCACACTAATATGCTTAAGATTGGATGACTCACAAGAGGTATTCATTTAGCAATCAAATCAATGATCAAGTGTCTTATGCAATGAGAACTCTACCCCCAAAAATGCAAACAAGTATGGCATCCATGAACTCAATGATTGAGTCACAATGCTCAAGCATAGTCAAGATATAATTAACTTGCGGTCAAGGTCAAGAATCCCAAATTTATGTTGGCTAGTCAAGTGCCAAAGACCAAAGAATGGAAGAAATACTTACAGAAACAAAGGGTGAAACTAGACCACTAGAGAGAAGCAATTAGAGATATTTTATCGCAGTATTGAATCTGTATTACGAGAGAAGATCCCCTGGCAAGGAGTTGTGAACTGCACCATTTTTGACTAGTTTTTCGTTGAATTTTCTAGGCCCTCAGATACTATAGCGTTGGTGCTCAGAATTCATCAGCATCTTCCTCATAGCATTGCCCATCAATAGCTTAAATGAATTTTGGAATGGTGACTCTTGCTGACGGAATTACTTGAAAGATCAGTGACTTGTAGAAGTGACGGCATGGGTAGTAGATGGGATCATTCTCTAATTCCTTTAGACTAGAGATTTGCCCAGTAAAGAGGAATCTTCAGCTCAAAGGGCTTGCAAAATGGTCCATCAGAGAGAGATAATAAGCTTAGGGAAAAATCGAGTAGGGAGAAAGAAGGAATGAACAAGAAGAGAGGTGGGGAAGATGATGATGTTGCATAGTGACAGATGAAGGCTCAAGGAGGGTGACGAGGCTTCGATACCACATGAAGGGAACTCAATGTAAGCATAATGGAAAAGTGTTGTTTATTCATGAGTAAAAGTTACCTTAAGTAGGCAAGTGATATAATGTATGTGCCCAAGAGAGAGAGCATCTCCAAATCCACTTATCTCTCCATTGATTTCTCAATCAAGTCCATGATTCTCTCAATCACACCCACTGGAACCTTCTACCACATAACCTAGTCACACTAACCACATATACACACCATGTGGTCACACACAAGCTCACATACACCTTGTAATCCTTGGTATAGCTGACCCATTACATCAAATTGTCCCTATAAGAAGATACACTAGGATACAAAGGCCATGGCACAATGAGTGGTGACCATTCATGAAGTAGATGAACTAATGGAAATGCATGAAGAACTCCAAAAGCCCAACCACTAGAGTAAGCACATGAGAAGTCAAGAAAAGGATGCAAACACCATAGAACTGTAGCAACTGGGTAGAAAAGGAAGATATCAAACTACAAACCTAGCCAACATCCTAAGACAATAATGTGAGCAAGCTAAGAATAACATTTTGATATTGAAGAAGCTCACTAAATTCTAGTTATTGCTCACCAACAAAGGATCCAATCTATTCAAAGGTATTTTGTGTAAAAGGGAAGAGCCATAGTAAAAGGGATTGGATAACTGTTATAGTTTCTCACCCCATTGTAGGACACTAAGAAGCCAGAGTTGTGGAAGGATGGATACCCTTAAGGCAAAGGAAATGCTGAAGCAACTAGAGCTTGGGCTTCTACAATCATGGCAACATCTTTAAAGGAAAATGCCAAGTACAAAATCAAAGAGATTACTTGCATCATTCGAAATGGATTACAAGTCAATTCATGCAATGTTTGCATCCATTACAGAGGTACATATGAGCACTCTAAATCTTGTCCACAATGTGGTGCATCTTGATATATAGTTAATAATGAGATTTTTTTTTGGGAAAGGTAATATGACACATACCCATCTTAGCACACATAATGCACCTGTTTTGTTGTGGATCATTGTCTAAACTTGTGGATTGTCATTCTCACAATTGCCCCATGGATGGAACATTAAGGCCTCATGTATATGGAAAGGCTTGGAGACGTGTAGAAACTAAGTGGCCAAGGTTTGGGCTTGAGCCTCAAAAATTGCATCTTAAATTCACTATTGTTGGCTTTAATACATAAGGGCATCAATTCAATCCTAGTCCACATGGACATTAGCAATCATAATCTTTATTATTCATCTGTGGTTACTGTAAAGAATGGGAATTTGATGTTGGAATTCATTATGCTAGGCAAGCATACGTGAAGAACATGGATGTGTATCTAGCCTCTTTTGTAGATATTCTGGAATGGCATGGGGGTTTATGGAATTTCAAGGCCTTTGGGCCAATGCCATTTTTAAGTCAAAGGCATTCTAATGTGGACAATGCATGATTATCTTCACTTTCAAGATTGATCAATTACAAATTTTAATTGTGTTTTTCTTTCACTTTTCCGGCACTTCTCAAAACTACTTTATTAAGTCTCTTTATTTTAATAGATCTCCAAATGTTTAGAAACCACAAACATCCAAGTTGTGTAGATGTTTGTGTAGTCAGCACTCCAAAAATATTTCAAAGATGGTATTTGAGAAGCACAGGTGGTTTCTTCCTATGGACCATCCATATCAACTGGATCCATTTTTTAGTGTTGAAAAACTATATCCTATTCCTCCAATCATGAGATCTAGAGGTTGGGAGCAACATAGGCATGATCTAAGTCCAAATACCTCCACCTGACATGCAAATTCTTTCCATATTTTATACTCTTCCTTATTGGATGCATCATAAAGTCGCATATCTATTGGACCCAATTCATATATTAAAAACTATGGCAATCTGGAGGCATATGATTGGGGATGGATACACACCTAAAAGAATGAGGAGAAGTGAAAGTAATGGGAACCAAAGGGACTTTTGATCAAAACATAGGACTGTCAAGATAGTTTTAACCAAAGGCACCATGGTTCTTGACAAAAATAGAAGAGAGCTATGTGAGATGTGTTATCATAGCGGGTATGGAAACCCCAATCTGATGCATGCATAACTTGAAGGGTGCCTCTTCTTTGAATGGAAATTTAAGTGGCCTCAAATTACATGATTGGCCCAAAATCATATAGTAACATTATTTTCACTTGATTTCAAAATATTTTGAGCTCATTTCAAATTTACTAACACATTAGTGCTACTATAGTGTGTAATTCCACTTGTTTTGTAGTACTAAAGATGCATCGAATGTCATCAACAAGCTTGGCGTATTTGTAAGATAGGTTGAAGGGTCTATTCTACATGCCTAATTTCCCTTACCATTGCAAAATTTTGTACCAATGCTTACCCAATAGATATGTCTAGGTGAATATCATAAAAGAAGATAAAGGTCATCAATTTAAGAAATCAAAAGTCTAGCCATTGAAAATGAATTCCACGAAGTATTATGGACATCAAATTTTGCATGTAATGATGCACTTAGCAGATAAAGTGGTAGATACAAGTACTTTGCATAACTTGTGGATGTTCTTCTTGGAACGGTTTATGAAGGTGTTGAAAGGGTATGTAAAGCAACAAGCTAGACTAGAGGGTAGTATGGTAGAAGGATGGCTAGTACAAGAGTCAATGTTTTACATTATATAGAGTTTCTTGTATAACTCAATCCAAACATACCTCATCTTTGGGATGGTAGCGATGATCCACAATTTGTAGGAGATATTGAGCAAGGGAACAAAACTAAAAGGAAAATGAGTATCTCCTTGCAACTCATAGTGAACACCTTTCATCTTTATGCATGTGGAGAAATGGATCAAACGATATGAAGAATAATGAACAAAAAGAGAGGAGGATATAAAAGTGTTGAAAGGGACCAATAGAGGTAGGAATTATCCCATGGAGTTATAAAAAAGGCCTCCTAACTGCACCATCGATTAGTTAGAAGATGCTCTCAAAGATGCCAATCAATGAGGGGCAATTGTGATAGATAGGGATGAGGAAGTTGCATGGGGTTATGATCTCCATGTATGTAAGCATATTCCTTTATATACATTCATTTATAAGCTTTATGTATAGGCTAAACATAAATGCATTATCATTGTAGTACTATTATCTTATTATGATGTGGGCGTATGGTGGTCATGACCGAATAGAAAAATATTTAATGCAAAGTGAAACACATTTGATTGAGGAGTCATGGATAACTTTTTGCAAGACAATAGAGCTAGTGCAAGGGATACAAATCTCATTGGAGGCTAAATGGATCATGTTGGGACCATATAATGCATTTTGCAATTGAATTTTGGAAACTTCCAAGTATTTATATTTGATGTGAAATGGTTCAAAGTTGTTTGTAGAGGGCTGAATCTACAGTCATGAATGAATCAAGTGCGTTTTCTGCCATTGACTAAATGCATCATCAATTAGTTAGAAGGCATTCTCAAAGATGCCAATCAAGGAGGGGCGATTGTGATAGATAGGGATGATGAAGTTTCATGGGGTGGTGATCTCCATGTATATAAAAGAAAAATGCATTACCATCACAGTACTATGAGAGTACTATTATCTTATTATGATGTGGGCATATGATATATTTCATGACTGAGCTGGAAAAAAATTGATGTAAAGTGAAACACATTTGATTGAGAGTCATCGATAACTTTTTCACAAGACAATAGAGCTAGTGCAAGGGATAAAAATCTCATATGAGGCTAAATGGAATATGTTGGGACCATATAATGCATTTTGCAATTGAATTTTAGAAACTTCAAAGTATTTATATTTGATATGAAATGGTTTAAAATTTCCTGTAGTGGTGCTAAATCTATAGTCAAGAATGAATCAAGTGGGTTTTCTGCCAATATTGACTCAATAAAAATTTGGGATGACCTTATTAACACATTTGTTCTACCCATGCATTGTGAACAAGTAAACATTTTTTTATATCCGTGTCTTGCCCTTGAATTTTGTTAAAGATTGCATGAGCATATCATGAAAATGTCCTTAACTATATATACCTTAGGTGGTTTTTCAACTTGATAAAGTGGAGAACCAGTGGTGGTTTGTGATTCAAGGTGCACATAGAAAGTGACATATATTTGAAGTTGTGGAAGTAAAGCATAAAAGATCAACAAATAAATGCATTGAAAGCTAGCACTTCTAGCACACCTTCTACCAGAGTTTTGAAAAGTGATGATAATTTAAATTTCTTAGAGGGTTTCTTAGACATTGATTAAGGATAGCTCGGTTTACATGCTAAAACTTTCTTGAAGATGTACAGGATATGGCCATGGATGATCAAGAGAGTGAGCATGAATCTAAAGAAGTTTCCAGGGATGCTTTGATTGAATAAATAATGGAGAACAAAATTTTTAGAAAATATATTTGGTTGTGAAAATATTTATATTTGATTTTATTACTGTAAGGTGTAGATTGAAATGCCAGATTGTCCAAATTTAACAATGGTTAAAGTGCTTATAGATTATCATGTTTTTTTGACATTGTGTTTTTTCTAGAAGCTTTATCACAACAAATATTGATGCGAACATCAACGTTTCTTGAACTTCTTATAGTAACATCGACTCTTATATCGATGCAGGTAATATAGACTGAAATATTGATGCCTATATTGGCATTAATGTTGACACTAATATCGATGAATATAATTTTGGTACCAATATCTATGTATATCATTCTCATTAAAGATTTAAGTAATAAGCATCAATGAATAGCATCAAAATAAGCCCTAGTGCTAGTTGTGCATGTGTGCATGGTATTTATATAATGTTGAGCCTATTCTTCTCAATAGAAGGTGCTTATGTGTAACATCCCTTGATAGGTTACTATACAAAATGTCCCATTTTTAAATAACTTCTTAATGAAAATTGCAGAAACCTAAGCATTTGCAAGTGGATCCACTATGTTAATGGATCTACGAGTGAGGTTGTCACCAATAAATTGAAAATCCTTTATCAATAATTGCCTTATAATTGCACATATTATGACCCATCAAAGGATGCAATGTATCCTATGACTAAAATTCATCTTTAATTGGTCATAGTCTACAACATACACAACTTGCAAACAAAGTATTTTAACTTGCATAAAAGTGTTTATAAGTCCGTCCTTACACCATTATATCTTCACTATCTTTTCACATCACCATTATATGTTCACTATCTTTGGGTAGGATTGAGAAGTCGCATTGTTTTAAATTCAAAATACAATTGGAAAGCTGATTTCAACTTGTAAAGCGATGTCGTGGTGTACGGTTGTACATGATTTAACGAGGAAAGGGATGGTGGAGAATGAGCACCTTGATTTTCAAAGGAATTGCACCTCCAAAGCGACCGAAGACGCCCACTTGGCACGTCCATGTTTCCTTAGTGGCCCTTGTCACTTTGATTCTGTTAAAGCGATTGTCAATTTGGACTGAGAGATTTTACGTCAATCGAGGAGGGAGGTCCCTTGATGTATCTTGCATTCCTATCAAATTGAGCTGCGTTGA
This sequence comes from Dipteris shenzhenensis, assembly GCF_047967505.1. Classification (NCBI taxonomy): domain Eukaryota; kingdom Viridiplantae; phylum Streptophyta; class Polypodiopsida; order Gleicheniales; family Dipteridaceae; genus Dipteris; species Dipteris shenzhenensis. The sequence goes on along the minus strand of NC_141628.1, from coordinate 15,766,078 downwards.
GAACAACTTGTCGTCTTTTAAATTGCATGCTTATTGCCGACATGTATGCTCCACCGAGAACGGAGATTATACATACACTGTACTCTTTGAACCTTTTGACCACAAATATCCCGTGGGGCCTCAGCAGTGAAAGGGACAGATCTGCCGCAAACACTATCAGCACGTCGTCAACTAAAAACTCCACTGCTCGTCTCTGACCACAAATTTCAGATTCTGATCTAGCTGTTTAAGAGTAAAAAGTCCTTCGTTGTACAACATTGACACAAGCCCAGGCGCTGGAATCGACACAAAACAAGAAAATGGGTGATGTCATAAAGACTTGCAACAGTACTCCAGTTGGAGGATGGAATAGATAACTGGAAAGGTCATATCAAGATAAAGCACAAGGAGCAAGAAAATATCAGTGCGCTAAAAGGCTTTTAAAAGAATACATCGATCAGAGATGGTAATTATTTAGTTGCGATCCCCAACTGCCACAACCTTTTCATAGAATCGAGACGATACAGAAGGAGGAGACGATTGCAAGGGTATCGTACGAATAGTTTTTCTTGATACATCTGAAGAAAGTATATGTAGCGCACATTGCAGGCACGAATACGAAATTTAGACCAACCATTTGATAATTTCATGGCAACCACGGTAATATTCGACCGATCGTTGTATTCGCTCTTGCTTACAACAACCGTCCTTGCATAAGATGTAAGGGCCGGCTGTCTCCTATCGTATGATACTATATGTATTATTGAGTGAGGCTATCTAACTTGGAAAACTAACATGGACAAGTGGCAACTATATAAATACAAGAAATGATAAGTGACCTTAATACTTATACATGAACTATTCAAGTGCAATCAATTGACGGGGCTTTGAGGAAATGATGAGCTCGTTCCTAAAGTTGAATGATGATATATGAGTTGTTTAGTCTTTAGAAGATAGAAAGAAATTGCTTAAAAGTAACACTTTAGTTCTAAACTCAATCTTTTCTAGAAAATTTAAAACTCATATGGAACAAAGTATAGCATAGATTATTTATATCAAATTTGATATTCATAAAATTATGGATGTCTCAATCAGAATTACTTTACTCTAGATGAAACTTGTTTGAGATAGGGAAAAAGAGGCTTAGGCTTTAATGTCCAAGATTAATGGACATGTTAAATCTTGTAGCACTTCTTTCAAAAATCCCCCTTTAACATTATACGAGGAGGTATTTAAGAACACTTTGCATGAGAGGGTGAGAATCTAGGCATGTAAAAGATTTATATACATGGGGTACTTTTGCCAACAATAAACCTTAGAATAACATTTGATCCACAAAGTGATGGCGTAGAAAGGAGTTTAACACAGCCACCTTGTTGGGGCCTTGATATGGGAGGATTGCCTTAGTAAAACTTGGTCTGTCTAATGATAGGTAGTAGACAATGTATATGTTGAAGATTTGTTGGCATAAACATGTTATGCTATCTTGAACTTAGGCAAGTAATCTAAAGGTAATCTTGAGAATCATTTTTTAAATTACTTATTCCATGAAAAAGGGCCTAAGAGTTTACTTCAAGTCCATAGTTGGAATAATTACAACTTATAAGTAAGTTGCTAGCATGTCCTAAGATATCTTCAAAACAAGAAAATTATATTGTTAACCCCTCAATTTCACACATATCACACAATGTACTTATTTGACAAGATATCTAAATGAAATCTAGATCCAACTTTTTAAATAAGAAAACATGCTTCCAAGACTATATAGACAAAACACATCCATTATGGGAATACATGTGGAAATAAGACTAAACAAGGATGCATCCTTGCATTAGGATGCATATTGCTCAACGGAAGAGAAAAGTAGGTGCATACTTGAGGGGCTTTCCAAGAATATGTATATAGGGCACATGCGTAACAAATTTGGTTTTGAATTGTATTTGTGGAAGTAGTCATTTACAAAAAAAAGATCAAAATTAGATGTTAAAAGCTACAAATTTGATACATATAAATAAGGGTGGTTTCTCTCTCTCTCTCTCTCTCTCTCTTTCTCACACTTTCATGTAAAACTCTCTCTCTCTCTCACACACACACACACACACACACACACACTCTCTCTCTCTCTCTCTCTCACACACACACACACACACACACACACTCTCTCTCTCTCTCTCTCTCACACACACACACACACACACACACACACACACACACACACACACACACACATGCATGCACGCATGCATGCACTACTACCAAGAAAAGAAACCAACACATGCCATCAAGTGCGAGCCATGGTGACACTCAAGAGTCATGTGGGTGAGGGGAGGAGGGTTAGAAAGTGATAGCATGCATGGCGGAAAGGAAAGAAGAGGGTTGGAGATGAAGAAAGTGGCTATGGTACAAGAGCGAAGGGGGAGGAGGATGAGAAGCATGTACATGACAAGGGGGAATGAGGAAGTAGAGATATCAAGGAAAGAGGGTCATGCTTTATTGAAAGGGAGGATGGGAAATACAAATGCTAGAGTTGTGGCTATACAAGAATGAGAGTGTAACATCAAGAAATAGTCCCTCCTTTTTATAACCAAAGGAAGGGGCTCTCTTCTTAAATGCATTCTCTCACATGCATGGTGTGCATGGAGGTCTGCCCCCCCATGTGGGCTTGGCTGTGTGCATCATCAATAGCATGCAACAATTCCTTCCCTCAAAAATCAAACCTTCTTATCCTAACTCTAAGGGGCCCCATGGCTCCATCTCAATATTACAATGCTTACGAGGATAAGTGGAGGGTAGGCACAAAGATGCTTGCCACCTCATTTTAATTTTCCTTTATAGAAATATTATTTCTTGGACTATACATCACCACCCCACATGGGACTAGCCCACATGGATGAGAAAGTCCAAGATCCCCTGACACCTTCACCAATTTAATACTATATATCCCATTGACCTTGGCCATATCTCACTTAATGTTTGCATGGGACTTGCCTAGGTGGAGGGGTGGCATGAAATTGATTTCCTGCCACCTTATCTTACTATATTATTTATGCCATGGACTATGTACAACACACCTATTGGTCCTCTTACATGGAAGGGTGGCACATTTACTTGTCTTGCCACCTCAACCTCGTTAGGGCTATTTATAGCTTGCCCTAACTCAGCCTAGTCCTCAACTATATATATGCCTATGATTAATGAATAGAATCACTTTCTTGGGAGCAACTCTTGTGTCAGTCTCTCTCCTCTTTCTCTTCCTCTTAAATAACTCTTGTGTTTGTCTCTCTCCTCTTTCTCTTCCTCTCAACATTGTATCAGAGCCTCTAGCATGAATGTGAGGAGAAAACGACACGTTTTTTGTCAATCTGGCAACATGATCATTCATAGAACGTTCTTTTTGATCATTTTGACTACTTGATCGCTAGGTTTTGAGTTGATATGCAAAAGTTATCAAAGATGCATCACAAATCAGCGTTATGGTCATGCTTGATGAAAATGGCCCATGATGGCTTGTTTGAAGCATATGCGCCGGTTAATTTTACTGGCTAGATCACTATATTCCGATTTCAGGTAAGAAAGTTACGGTTATTTCTTTTTGCTTCCTACGGTCAATAAACTGAGTGAAGAGTGTTTGGATAGGAAGATGAACACTCATAACAGAGAAGAATTGATCTAGGACATGAGGATGGAAAAGGTTCATACTTTCATAGAATCAACAATATTTGAAGCAAAAGCAAAAGCAATGAAAAAATAAACTGAATGATAAGAAGCTTCCTCATATGGTGTCGCTCTCCTGCTTTCAGTCTCCACCAGTTGATCACACCATCTTGCACTCAGTATTTATGTTTCTTTGGATTTAACACACTGACATATCATGCTTTTATATTCCCACATGAAGAAATAAGATGCTCAATCACATCAAGCAAACTTCTTTAGCTGTAGGACTCCATAAAAATTTAGATGAAGAGGAGACCCAACGCCCATTGGTCATATCCATAAAAACCAAGAGCGCAAGAGCATTGTTGTAAGCGTAGTCAATCTTTAGGGATCAAGATCTTATTTAATCGATGCCAAGTAGAGTCTCAATCTTGTCATTAAGAGTAAGGTAGCCCAATCTACATGCTTTTGCAGTGATAATTATATATGTTCAATAGACTAGAAAGTTGATTGACAAAATCACTTGGACAAAAGGTTATCTACCATATGAATGCAATTTTTGATTTCTATTAGGTCATCAGTGAAAACAAGAGTTTAGCGCTTCAGCACTTGTGGTTTCATGCTGCTTTTGCAAAAGTAAAAGCCAATGATGCTTCACATATATTAAGGTAGTTTTTATTTAGTGTATCCTTTACTGACCAGTTTCTTATTTAGTTCATCGCTTGCTGAGTCTTTGTGTAAGTGCTTTGCTACTCACATTCATAGAATGTCCTTCAAGCAAAGAGCTCTGTTCATATCTATACTCGAGTGCCTCACAAAACTTGATTGTTTTTTAGTAATCACTATGACATACATCTATGTGTTGGAGCTTTTCTTTGCATGTTGGTATATAGATAAACCAACTTTCTTTAATGTTGTACATGATTGGGAACCATGATATCATTGTAGTTTAGTACAATGCTTTGTTCTTGATATTCTACTTAAAAGGTTATGTTATTTATATTCCACTACATTCATATGCTTGGTGTTTTATTCACAATGATAATACATGTATTATTATTTTTTGCTAGCAAGTTTAGCTACAGCTTTAAGTTTCCATAAATCTCGGTTAAAGAAACTTGCCAAATATTCTATATCAAGCTTTACTTTCAGCATGAGCTAATTGATTCAAAGGAGGCTCCAAAATATTTTGTATTGTTTTGAAGGCTAGATTTTATTCAATTATCTTATCATTTACTTTTGATTTCCTAAATGTTTTATGTTATTTTGAAGGTGAGAGTTACTTTCGATTATCTTATGATTTTGAAAGCACGTTCTCTTTCATCTTTGTTAATCAAGAGTGCCTATAGCCCATCCATTGTATTTGATCTAGAGTAGGCTAAATATCATGTAGGTGTGCTTGATATGCAAAAGAAAATGTCGATCTAATGTTTCTTTCTCTCTTATAAGCTAACATCTTGCTTGACTTGCTCATCATGTATTCAACATTAGCTTTACTTTCATAAGTTGGTCCATCCTATGAAAGAAAAGGACTTGCCGAATGTTTTACGTTGTTAACATTCTAACATGTTTTCTTTCAATGTTTCTTTTCTATTTAGCTATGATATCATTACTTCTTGGATATGTTACTTCACATATGCGAAGGTGCTTCTCACATGTTTTCTTATCGTTTTCAAGGCACTCGTTTATTTCCAAGGTGAGCTCATATGTTCTCTTTCATCACACTTAGTTGTTTCTCCAAGTACATGCAGGTTTGCATAGATGCCTAGATACAATCCAATGGATTAAATGCACATTTGATACCTATAGGATGAGGACATCGACTTTGTTTTTCATACTCATCTATATTTACGAGTGCATGCAAGGTCTTGCTAGACCAATGATTTGTTCTTTCTTTGTCGATTAACTTATTGATGACTTATGGTATGTATTTACTTATTGGTTCAAGCAACACATACTTTTATTTCGCCCTTTATGTGGTGAGGTATACTTATATGTCTTTCACGAAGAACACATATGGTTGACTTATTGAGTACTCATTTGGTGGTGGTATCTATGTATTACTTATTACGTACTCATTTGAACCTAGCAAGATTCAACGTCTTTCAAGTGACAATATTTATGAACACACATGGCTAATTGCTTGAGTACTCATTTGGATGTGGCATATGGCTAACTACTTGAGTACTTATCTAGACATGGTACATGGATTATTACTGACTCCTTATTTGGATGTGACACATATTTACTCGTCTGGACATGGTACATGGATTATTACTAAGTCCTCGTTTGGATGTGACACATATTTATCTGGCTTTCATGATGGACACATATGGATTACTTATTGAGTACTATTAGCCAGAAAAGAAATCGAGACCAGAGGCTAGAGGCTAAGCATGGCGACGCTCAAGGGCCATAGAGAAAAGGAGATCATGAGGGCAAACGGTTGTCATAGGAGGGAAAAAGGAATTAGAAGTGGAGGGAAGGAAGAGGGAGACTATGACACAAGGGAAAAAGGAGAGGGGGAAGAGAAGCATGTACATGATAGGAGGAGGAATGTAGAGATGGAGACATCAAGGGAAGAGAACCATACTTTATTTGAAAGAAGGGATGAGAGGGAAATATCAAAATACTAGCTAGGTGGCTTTAAAAGAATGAGCGTCTCATCAAGGAATAGCCCCTTCCTTTTATAGTCAAAAGAGGGGGTCTCTCCCCATTAATGTATCCTCCCACATGCATGGTGTGTGTGGAAAAGTCTCCCATGTGGGCTAGGCGGTTACGCACTCTCAATTGTGTGCGATAACCCTTTGCCTCAATTTTCCACATAAATCAAGCCCCATATCTCAAGTCTATGATACTCCCTTGGTCTCTTTCCAATTTTATAATATGTTCAAACCTCTAGGAGGACAAGTGGAGGGTTGGCACAAGGAATCTTGCCACCTCATCCTACTTTCCCCATTATTTAACTTGCTCTCTTGGACCTTCTATACCTCCCCCACATGGGCCTATCCCATATGGAGGGAATAACTCAATATAATATCCATCTCCACCTATTTTATATTGCTTCTCCCATGGACTTTGAGCCATATCTCACTAAATGCAGCCTAGGTGGAGGGGTGGCACATGGAGGAGCCATGCCACCTTACATTTTATAATATTACTATCATGGATTATGTACAACACACCTTATGGGTCCTCTTACATGGAAGGGTGGCACATGGTCATGCCCTGCCACCTCAACCTTGGGCCCTATACACACCATATTTTATTATACTATTGCCACATATACAAACACACATACATATTAATGCCTTTTTTCTTAGACAATTTTATCCATAACAGTTCCCCCCCCCAGGCAAGTTATGCACAGCATTTCCATGCCTTGGTCCATCACGCACAAAGAAAGGCTTGAGGTAACGCTTGTTGATCACCTTCTTGCCATATGGTTCATGCAGCTCCTGAACTTGTACAGACCCATTGCTATGTTCTTTGATGACTTTGTATGGACCAGCCCACAGTGGCAGAAACTTCTTATCCATTTGGTGGTCCAATCTGTTATCAAAGCATAGCACAACATCCCCCTCAGCAAAGTGTCTTTCCCATCCCTTGCGAATCTTAGCATCCAATCGGGCCTTTTGTCGATTCTTTTGGATCTCTGTTTGATGTAGTGCAAGGCGTCGGGTTTCATCTAACTTCTCAAGTTGTACCAATCTGGCCTCTACATGTTCATCTTCTGTCATCCTCTGTTCCTGTGCCAATCTCAAGGTTGGAATCTCTATCTCTAGTGGTAAAACTGCCTCAGTACCGTACACCAACTCAAAAGGAGTGTGACCTGTAGATGTTTTATGAGTGATGTTGTAAGCCTACACGGCTTCAGTGACCTTTTGATCCCATTGGCTCCTATTCCCTGCGGCCATTTTTCCCATGGTTTTATAAAGGAGGCCATTGGTCCGCTCTGTTTGACCCATGGATGCTGGATAATAGATGCTAGAAGTGTGATGATCAATACCCATGCGATCCATGAGTAACTCCACTGCTTCATTTAAGAATGGACTCCCATGGTCAGAGACTATCTCCATGGGTGTCCCAAACCTTGTGCAGATACGTTCAAATATGAAATTTGAAACTGCCTTGCCATTTGCAGCAGGGAGGGCGATAGCTTCAGCCCACTTAGTGACATACTGAGTGGCTACCAAAAGATACTTCTTTTTGCGGGTAGTCATGGGCAAGGGCCCGACAAAATCTATTCCCCACTTCTGAAACGGATGGATGGACATCACTGGGTGATGTTGCCCGGGACGCAAATCCTTCCTACCAAAGAATTGACATGGTTCACAGGTTTTGCAATACAAAGTGACATCCTTGAACAAGGTCGGCCAATAGTATCCAGCATGTAAAATCTTCTTAGCTGTATAGTCACTGGCATAGTGGCCTCCACAAAATCCATCATGATAATGCTTCAATACCTTAGGCACTTCATCTGCATCAATGGCCCGTCTTAGTACCCCATCCATGCCTTGATGGTACAACACCCCATCAAGGAGGGTGTAGCGCCTACTATCTCTGCGGATCTTCTTTCTCTCATAGCTAGTACTTTCTGAAGGAAAGGAGAAAGCAGTCAAAAACTTGTAGATACCACCATACCAAGGATCCCCAACTTCTATGGCTGCTACAAGGGTTACATCAAGGCACTCCTCTAAATCAATCAAAGCATTCTTCAAGTTGGAACAACCCCCTTTTACAATTTTGAAAGAAAAATCATATTCTTGTAGAACTGCCAACCATTTGGCCAACCGGCCCATGGGATTTGGTGATTGAAGAACCTACGTTGCAAGACTAGTGCCAGTGAGTATAAAGAAGGGCTTTCCCACCACATAATGCTTAAATTTCTCAATGCAAAACACCAAAGACAAGGCATGCTTGTCGGCCTCTGAATAGCATCGCTCAGTGTCGAGCAATTGTTGAGAAGCAAATCGAACGGGATACATGAACCGATCCTCCCCTTGCTGGAGAAGAATACCTGCTAGAGTGTGCTCACCAAACCCAGGATTGATATAGAAGGTCTTTGACCAGTCTGGATTGCATGGAATGGGTTCTTAAGCTAGAGCATTCTTGATTTGTGCAAACCCATGATCACAATCCTTATCCCAAGAGAAATCAACCCCATCTTTTAATAGCATAGTCATGGGCTGTGTCAAAGCAGCATATTGATCAATGAAGCGGCAATAGTATCCTGATAGATTGACAAATGAGCGTACCTGATGTTTGGTTGTAGGCGGGGAGAGCTTGAGGATGGCTTCTACCTTCTCGGGGTCAGGCTTGATGCCCTCAGATGAGACAACATGTCCCAATAACCTCCCTTGAGTGGCTCTAATGGTGCATTTCTCAAGGTTGAGACTGCCATTTGCATCATTGACCATTTGGAAGGCCAATCTAACCTTCATGATGTGCTTCTTACGTGACGAGAATATACAGAAATCATCTAAAAACACCTCCAAGAAATCCCCCAAATAAGGAGCAAACACCATTTGCATAAATCTTTGAAAGGTAGCAGGAGCATTGGTGAGGCCAAATGGCATTACTTTGAATGCAAATGTCCCCAAGGGTGTGGCAAATGTGGTTTTAAGCACATCTTCCTCGGCAATTCTGATTTGATAAAACCTAGAGTAACCATCACAGAAAGTATACATCTCATGACCACTTACCTTCTCAAGAATATGGTCTTGAAAGGGCAGAGGATGATGATCCCTGTTGGTGGCAGCATTGAGCTTCTTATAGTCGATGCAGACCCACCACTTGTTGTTTTTATTTGGGATGACTACCACTGGTGAAACCCATTCAGTATTGTGAACCGGAACAATAAACCCAACCTCTACAAGCTTCTACAACTCTGAGCGCAAAGCATCGGTCTGTAGGGGCCCTAATCTCCGATACTTCTGAGCCACAGGCTTCCCATCAGGCTTCAGCTCTATCTTGTGCTCTATGGCAGTCACATGGCGAAGGTGGTGGTAGCTAGTTGCAAAGAGGTCAGGGAAATCTTTGAACATTTCTAGAAACTCATCTTTCTCACTTGGAGTGAGATCTAGGGAAAGCATAGATTCAAGCTATTGAGGACTAGCTATTATCTTTTCTGCAGGTGGTAGGGTCAGAGACACCCCCATCATGTAAACTTCCTCCTCTGAGAATTCGTCCCCCCCGTCTGATTCTTCCATGGACTCAGCCACTGAGGATGAGAGAGTATCACTATCATGCTCCTCTTCTTCTTCCAGTTCCATGGCACCAGGTTGCACCGGGATCTTCTCCTTGGAAGCACCAAAAGACATGCGTCCTGTCTTCCAATAGCTGACTGCATCACTTTTTCTCAACCATGGTCTCTCGAGTATGGCTGGGTAACTTCTACCTATATCTTCAATGTCCACTACATAGAAATTGACAGTGGTGGTCAACCCATTGACAGTGATGGGCAAATCCCCAATGACTCCCATGGTGGTGAGTCGTCGACCATCTGCTACCTTGATTCGAGTGGAGGAACGCCTTGTACATTTCAAATTCAATTTCTTCATGATTCGGGGCACCATGATATTACATGCAGCTCCCCCATCAACACACACATTTTTTACATGGCAATTATCTATGATGACATCTACTGTATGTGGGTGCCGATCAATTTCTTCAGAGAGAGAATATACCTCTCGTACCTTTCCCTTTTTCTTGCTCTTCCTTGTTGAGAGACCTTCCTACAGCTCACGTCTCACCTTAGGGCTTAATGCTATTAGTTGAGGGAGTGTGATGCTCAAAGACCGATGAGCAAGGTCCTGAACGACCGAATAGTCCTCTTGCCCTGAGCCGATGGGAAAATCCGAGGGTGACCACTTACTCCTGCAAGATCTTTTAGTATTCTCTATAGGTGGGTCTACCATCTCAGCATTTGAGGGCTCTGAGAAGGACACCTTCTTCTTGGGGCAGCCCGTTGGAGAGGGGTCCGAGGTGGCACGACTTCTTTTCCTGAGGTCAAGGATCTCTACATCAGAATCCTCAGTGCCCGACTCACTTAGAAGATTCACCCTTGGAATATTGGGACATTCTGTGCGATAATGACCCTTCTGGTGGCACTCGTAGCATACAACATTAGCACGGTCTCTTGGAGGGCGGTTGGCTTGATTTCTGATGCCCACCATCTCAAGCCGAAGATCATTCAGGGCCTTGGCTAGGTCATTGACTCCAGGTTCTGTTGCAGGGGGGGCCTCTTTATTTGGAGAGGCCACGGGAGTAGAGAGGAGGGGGGCTCGTGGGCGAGGCTGGGGAAATCTTCGAGGCAGAGGGTGAGGATATCCACCTTGTTGAGGGTAAGCATCTAAGGGAGGACCATACATTTGAGGTGGAGGTGGTGGATACATCCCTGATGAGGGGTGGGGGTATGCCCCTGAGTTAGACCCCCCAGGTTGTTGTTGCAAGAATTGAGGGGTTTGCGGAGGGACAATCATCTTTTTTGAAGCAGGGTCAGACTGAACTTTATCAAACTTTTGAGCAATCTCATGTGCTAGCACCATAGTTTCTGGATTCTCCCATTTAAGTTTGAGGCGGAATTCATCACCACTCGCTCCTGCTACAAGGTAGCCCAGCACATGCTGAGTCATTCCAGCTCAAAATCCGGCATCGTCCTCCTGTGTGGCAATCAAACGGTCCAGGAGCACGGCCGCTCGATCCACATATCGATGTGCCATCTCACCTTCTGACTGCTTCAAGTTTGCCACCTGCAGGTACACATTCTCTGGCTCCTCTTCTTTGCCGAAATACTCAATCATCGCTGCTGTCAACTTTGGCCAGCTTTGGCGAACGTCTTCAGCTTGCTTCTCATACCACACTTGAGCAAAACCCTCTAGAAATGTGGGAAGAACCAACAGCCATCTGTCTTCAGTAAGGAAGTTGAGAGAAACACAACGGCGCTTGAAGGCCACAAGATACTCATTTGGATTTTCTTCCACCCATCCAGGAATGTCAGCCATGCTTGGAAGATGGAAAAGAGAGGCTTATCTATGGACAAACAATAGTAAGAGGAAGCTTGAACTGAAAATCGGGTGAAGATACATCCACAAAGCACACATAGGCAGGGTAGGGTGTGACTGGTGTAGTGTGAAATACTACACAAGAGGAATCTTCAGCATAGAATAGCACATAGACAATCTTAAAAGGACCAACCCTCATGATATCATGTCGATCTTTACAAGCGAGGGTTAGAGGCGCGGTGTTGCATGAGGTTGTTCATCAAGGCAAACAAGAATGCCATGACAAATGTCAACAGTTGGAGAGCTTGCACATCACCTTCAGCTTCTTCCAGTGCTTGTAGTCGCCATGCTATTTCTTCAAGGGGTGTGCAGTCTGGCATCCTTCTTTTGAGCAATGTCCTTGAGAACCCTCCTGATGATCTTCCGAAGTCGGTGAACTCGTATCAAGTATGCCCAACACTTAGTTTCATGATGACCACAACCTTTGCATTCCTTACAAATGATCATGCTCCTTCGTGGCTTGGCTTGCGGCTTTGTTGGGGTGGCGCTTCCACTCGCATCATGCGTGATTGAAGTACAAGCTTCACGTGCCAAGAAATCAGCAACAAGATTTCGAGCTCGAGGGATATGCTAAATTTTTACGTCTTCAAATTGGTTGCAAAGTTCCAATGCTCATTGATGTCGTGGAACCAAGCCTTTGCTCCGCACCTTCCACCTTTCACTAACTTGTTCACACACTAGTTGAGAATCTCCTTGCACCTCCAATTGCTTGGCATGATGTTCTTGTGCCTTTTGTAGCCCAAAAATGAGCGCCGAGTACTCAGCTTGATTGCAAGTACTTGCCGGTGAAGACTTGCTGTAACAATACTCCTCACCACCCGGTGAAGTGAGCTTCACACCCACGCCAGCCGCCTTGGTCGAAGGTTTGTAAGCTCCATCAAATTGAAGAATCCAAGATGTCATCACACCAAGACTAAAATTCAGACATCCCAAGTTTCTCGGTAGTCCAAGATAGGTAGGAGGAGAGGGTGGGGAGAATTCAACACTTGAGCCAAACGTTCAGCACCAAATAAACTTGCAATCCTTTGTTGATAGTTTATCTTAAGACAAAAAAGAATTACAATTGGAAGCTCGAAATGAGGCACAAAAAGGTTGATTAGGTACAAATGGATTCCTTGGTCGAAACATTACCAACCATAGCCGAGGCCTAGAAACCTTTGTAGTGAGATTGTGAATAAACCATTCAGGACGAGCTTATCCACAGGAATCAACAAGCAGATGCACCAAATCTCCCCCTAAGCTTGGGGAGCATCCCACCCTTCGATGAAGGACACCATTTCAATTACCTCTGAAGCAGCAAGTAGTTCGATCACCGCACAATGAGTAGAAGTAAAATCAAAATTCTCCCAGCGTATCAGTAGTTCTTCACCATGAATCATCCACGGTGTATCATTCCACCCGTCATCTCCTTCAACAATGCACTAGATAATCAGCCGTTGAAGGTCGACATGAAGATCAAGGAAGACATCTCGTGCATTGGTAGCCGTAAGGTGTAGAGGACCAGGCACCAATTCCTTAAACGCATCGAGAAGTGACATAAATGCCCACCCTCCTCGTGTGGCGTGCATCCGTGAAGTGAGCTTGGAGAAGTCCTGAATCGGCGATCTAGCAAGAGATGTGGATAGAGCACATAAAATAAAGTATTTTTGCTTTTTATAGCAAGAGCAAACTCCCTACGGTTAGAGAGTTACAGTTCCCGCGATTTCAATATATGAACAAAAATCATCACATTTTTACCACTTCCAACTTGTTGGCCCAATGATAAGTCTTTCTTTTGTGAAGGGGGAGGTCTTGGGTTCAAATCCTACTCTTTAATAAAAAGAGAGGAGAGGAGAGGAGAAGGAGAAGAGAAAGAGAAAGTAGAAGAAGAGAAGAGAGAGGGGGGCGCGGGATCTGCTGTTACAGTTTTGCAGGGACTCAGAAAACTGTCCGCGGCCAGAAGCCACAGCAGTCCAAAGAACTGTCGCGCGGGTGAACGTAGTAGACGGGCGAAGTGAGAAAACTGTCCACGACCAGAAGTTGCAGCAGCCCAGAAAACTGTCGCACGAGTGAACGCAGTAGACAGGCGAAGTGAGAAAACTGTCCACGACCAGAAGTTGCAGCAGCCCAGAAAACTGTCGCAGGGTCAAACACAGGAGACGCGCGAATCAAATGCGCGCACAGTAGCTTAGAAGGAGCACAGATGGTATAGTTTTGTAGATGCGACCAGTACGAGTAGAAGATTTGCCACTAGCTGTGGAGATTCCTATCCCAGCAGCCACACCAATTCTATTAGCCGGAAAAGAAATCGAGACCAGAGGCTAGAGGCTAAGCATGGCGACGCTCAAGGGCCATAGAGAAAAGGAGATCATGAGGGCGAACGGTTGTCATAGGAGGGAAAAAGGAATTAGAAGTGGAGGGAAGGAAGAGGGAGACTATGACACAAGGGGAAAAGGAGAGGGGGAAGAGAAGAGAACCATACTTTATTTGAAAGAAGGGATGAGAGGGAAATATCAAAATACTAGCTAGGTGGCTTTACAAGAATGAGTGTCTCATCAAGAAATAGCCCCTTCCTTTTATAGTCAAAAGAGGGGGTCTCTCCCCATTAATGTATCCTCCCACATGCATGGTGTGTGTGGAAAAGTCTCCCATGTGGGCTAGGTGGTTATGCACTCTCAATTGTGTGCGACAACCCTTTGCCTCAATTTTCCACATAAATCAAGCCCCATATCTCAAGTCTATGATACTCCCTTGGTCTCTTTCCAATTTTATAATATGTTCAAACCTCTAGGAGGACAAGTGGAGGGTTGGCACAAGGAATCTTGCCACCTCATCCTACTTTCCCCATTATTTAACTTGCTCTCTTGGACCTTCTATACCTCCCCCACGGGCCTATCCCATATGGAGGGAATAACTCAATATAATATCCATCTCCACCTATTTTATATTGCTTCTCCCATGGACTTTGAGCCATATCTCACTAAATGCAGCCTAGGTGGAGGGGTGGCACATGGAGGAGCCATGCCACCTTACATTTTATAATATTACTATCATGGATTATGTACAACACACCTTATGGGTCCTCTTACATGGAAGGGTGGCACATGGTCATGCCTTGCCACCTCAACCTTGGGCCCTATACACACCATATTTCATTATACTATTGCCACATATACAAACACACATACATATTAATGCGTTTTTTCTTAGACAATTTTATCCATAACAGTACTCATTTGGACATGGTCATATTATGTACTCATTTGCATGTGGCAAGGTTCAACGTCTTTTAGATGAATACATATGGATTACTTCTTGATAGCCTTTGCTAATGATTATGTTGATCCTCCCCCTTCTCCACCTCCTTCCTCTTCTCCTCCACCCCCTACTCCTACTATATACAATTCCCTTGACATGGCCCCTCTGAGTCCTCCCTTTTCTCCTCCCCCTCCTCCTCTTTCCTCTTCTCCTGTGCATCTTAGAGACTCCCCATGATTCTACTACTCTCCTTGCTTCTCCTCCTACTAGTTTGAAGGCATTTGCTACTATTGAGAGGGATGAATCAAGACGTGAATTAAACAAGTTACAAATACATTATCATCTTTAAATCATTCTTTTAAGGTCTCATGCCGCCTTCATCGTAGTTAGCTTTTCTTATCTTCTTGATTGATCACCCTAACTTAGTGGTGTGTATAGTTCAAAGGACTTTGGAATTTTATTCCATCAAAGAGCATTACTTATCATGACCCCAGCATCTATTTATTGAGATGCTCTATCAGGAAGAGTGTGCTCAACCAAGATAGTGTGTCAAGGGATACCATTTGATACCCATAGCATGGTCCTATGTGGTACTTATTTCAAGGAGGTAGGCATGGTAGATTCATCTGGTTTTTCTAGTATCAAGCTGATCATGATGCATACATTATTCCCATCTTGTGATCGCAATGAGTGCATAGTAGCAAGTACTATGCATAAGTGCTCCAAAAAATATGCACTATTGTGCTTCTACGATCGTGTGTATGTGTCTGATGGCTATGATACTTTGCACAAGTCTTGAAATAACTAATATCCATTCAATAACTAATTTTGGTTGGATTATGATTTTATTTGTGTCAACAAACATATGTATCTCTGTGTTTTTTATCTTATACCATGCATAAGTGCTCCAAAAATAATGCATTTTTGTGCTTCTACAATTGTGCGTTGCTATGGATAAATTTGTCTAAGGAAAAAGGCATTAATATGTGTGTGTGTTTGTATGTGTGCCAATAGTATAATAAAATATGGTGTGCATAGAGCCCAGGGTTAGGGTGGCAGGGCATGACCATGTGCCACCCTTCCACGTAAGAGGACCCATAAGGTGTGATCCATGCTAGTAATATTATAAAATGTAAGGTGGCATGGCTCCTCCATGTGCCACCCCTCCACCTAGGCTGCATTTAGTGAGTTATGGCTCAAAGTCCATGGGAGAAGTAATATAAAATAGGTGGAGAGGGATACTATATTGGGTTATTCCCTCCATATAGGATAGGCCCATGTGGGGGACGTATAGAAGGTCCAAGAGAGCAAGTTAAATAATGGAAAAAGTAGGATGAGGTGGCAAGATTCCTTATGCCAACCCTCCAGTTGTCCTCCTAGAGGTTTGAACGTATTATAGAATTGGGTAGAGACCAAGGGAGTATCATAGACTTGAGATATGGGGCTTTATTTATGTGGAAAAATGAGGCAGAGGGTTGTCGCACACAATTGAGCGTGCGTAACCGCCTAGCCCACATGGAGACTTTTCCACACACACCATGCATGTGGGAGGATGCATTTATTGGGAGAGACCCCCTCTCTTGGCTGTAAAAGGAGGTGGATATTCCTTGATGGAACATAGTCATTCTTGTAAAGCCACCTAGCTAGTACTTTGATTTCTTGTAGAACTATAACATCTGTGCTCCTTCTGAGTTCCTACACATGCATTCGATTCGCGTGTCTAATGTGTTCACCTACATGACAGTTTTTTGGGCTCTTGCATCTTCTGGTCACGGACAGTTTTCTCGCTTTGCACATCTATTGTGTTCACTTGCGCGGCGACAGTTTTTTGGGCTCCTGCGTCTTCTGGTCGCGGGGACAGTTTTTCTGAGTTTCTGGGAAACTGTAATAGCAGATCCCGCACCCCCCCTCTCCTCCTTCTCTTTCTCTTCTTCTTCTCCTCTCCTCTCCTCTCTTTTTATTAAAGAGTAGGATTTGAACCCAAGACCTCCCCCTTCACAAAAGAGAGACTTATCATTGGGCCAATAAGTTGGAAGTGATGAAAATGTAATGATTTTTGTTTAGATATTCAAATCTCAGGAACTGTAACTCTCTAACCATGGGGAGTTTACTCTTGCTGTAAAAAGCAAAAGTACTTCGTTTCATGTGCTCTATTCAAATCTCCTGCTAGATCGCTAATTCGGAACTTTTCCAAGTCCAACACCACATGAGGAGGGTGGATATTTATGTCACTTCTTGACGAGTTTAAGGATTTGGTGCCTGGTCCTCTACTCATTACGACTACCAATTGGCAAATGGGATGATACACCGTGGTTGGTTCAAGGTGAAGAACTATTGATACACTGGGAGAACTTTGATTTTAATTCTACTCATTGTGCAGTGGTCGAGCTAGTTGTTGCTTTGGAGGTAATGAAAAGGGTGTCCTTCATCAAAGGGTGGGATGCTGCCCAAGTTGGGGGGAGATTTAGTGCATCTGCTTGTTAATTCCTATGGATAAGCTCGTCTTGAATGGTTTATTCTCAATCTCACTACAAAGGTTTCTAGGCCTCGGCTATGGTTGGTAATGTTTCGACCAAGGAATCCATTTGTACCTAATCAACCTTTTGTGCCTCATTTTGAGCTTCAAGTTGTAAAATTTTTTGGTTTAAAGATAAACTATCAACAAAGGATTGCAAGTTTATTTGGTGCTGAATGTTTGGCTCAAGTGTTGGGTGGTAGCAAGCTAAGGGTGTCCACTTCCGGACCACTTTCGAGTGAGTGTGACACCCACTTGAGTGAAAATACAAAGGTTTTGCTTTGGTCTGCAATACCTCGATCGAGGTATTAGTTCCAATGAAAATCACACACGAGGACAACCGAGCCAAGCCAATACCTCGATCGAGGTGCTGGGCTTTTCCCATCGGACCGAGCCTATACCTCGATCGAGGTTTGCTGGCAAGCCACCTATACATGCCACATCTACCTCGTTCGAGGTATCATGGCAATCTAGCTACACCTCGATTGAGGTAACGTGGCATGTCCAGCTATACCTCGATCGAGGTATGTGCCATCCGATAGGGCAGCTGACATACCTCGATCGAGCTATGCTGGACCGATGACTTGGCCGCATGTCGAATACGTCAATCGAGACATGTCGCATCCGGCTACTGCCGACATACCTCGATCGAGGTATCGTGGCATGTCTATACCTCGATCGAGGTAGATGTACCGAGATGTATGGGCATGTCAAAATACCTCGATCGAGGTATCGTGGCATGTCTTTACCTCGATTGAGGTATGATGGAGCGATATGTATGTTGCATGTGAAATACCTCGATCGAGGTAGGGAAACCCTAAATTTTCTTATAAAAGGAGAGCGACCCCCCTCATTCTGCATACCTCGATCGAGCTCTTCCTCATCGACCGATTTCGGATTTACGAGACGTCGACAGAATTGTGCCAGTGACGGAGAGCGACCGACGGACAGCGACGGAGATGGATGGAGTGGGAGAGTCCAGGTAGGGTTTTTTTTATGTAGCATTTTTCTTTTTGCTAAAATTTATTTAAATTTTAGTTTATAGAAATAATTATAAAAAATTTCTAAATTTCAAATGCATTTTAAAGTTTTTTTGAAATTTTTGAATTATGACATTTTTTATTTAAAATGTGAAAATGAAAAAATTTTGTTTTTTAAAATTAGAGCTATTTTTATTAAATAAAAAAACGTTCATAGGAATAATTATAAAATATTTCTAAATTTCAAATGCATTTGTAAAATTTTTAAAAATTTTTGAATTACGACATTTTTAATTTAAAATGTGAAAATGTAAAAATTACTGTTTTTTAAAATCATCTTTGAAAAAAAAGAGAATAAAGTTATTTTTTAAATTAGAGCTATTTTTATTTAAATAAAAAAACGTTTAAATTTTAGTTCATAGGAATAATTACAAAATATTTTAAATTTCAAATGCATTTTAATTTTTTATTTAAAATGTAAAAATGTAAAAATTAGGTTTTTAAAAATCATCTTTGGAAAAAAAGAGATTAAAGTTATTTTTTTAAATTAGAGCTAATTTTTATTGAAATAAAAAAACGTTTAAATCTTAGTTTATAGGAATAATTATAAAATATTTCTAAATTTGAAATGCATTTTAAAGTTTTTTAAAATGATTTTTGGAATTACATAATTTTTTATTTAAAATGTGAAAATGTAAATATTTTGTTTTTAAAATCATCTTTTTAAAAAAAGAGATTAAAGCTATTTTTTTCCTAGGGGGTTGGCTCAAGTGTGGTATGAGAAGCAGGCCGAAGACATTCGCCAAAGCTGGCCAAGGTTGATAGCAACGATAATTGAGTATTTTGCAAAGAAGAGGAGCCAGAGAATGTGTACCTGTAGGTGGTAAACCGGAAGCAGTCAGAAGCTGAGACGGTGCATCAATATGTGGATCGAGCGGCCGTGCTCCTGGACCGTTTAATTGCCACGCAGGAGGACAATGCTGGATTTCAAGCTGGAATGACTCAACATGTGTTGGGCTACCCTGTAGCAGGAGCAAGTGATAAATTCCACCTCAAGCTTAGATGGGAGAATCCGGAAACTATGGTGCTAGCACATGAGATTGCTCAAAAGTTTGATAAAGTTCAGTCTGACCCTGCTTCAACGAAGACGATTGTCTCTCTGCAACCCCCTCAATTCCTGCAACAACAACCTGGGGGGTCTAACTCAGGGGCATACCCCCACCCCTCATCAGGGATGTATCCACTACCTCCACCTCAGATGTATGGTCCTCCCTTAGATGCTTACCCTCAACAACGTGTATATTCTCACCCTCCGCCTCAAAGATTTTCCTAGCCTCGCCCACGAGCCCCCCTCCTTTCTACTCCCTCGGCCCCTCCAGCTAAAGAGGCCCCTCCTGCAAAAGAACCCGGAGTCAATGACCTAGCCAAGGCACTAAATGATCTTCGGTTTGAGATGGTGGGCATCAGAAATCAAGCCAACCACCCTCCAAGAGACCGAGCTAATGTTGTATGCTACGAATGCCACCAAAAAGGTCATTATCACACGGAATGTCCCAATATTCCAAGGGTGAATCTTATAAGTGAATCTGGCACTGAGGATTCTGATGTAGAGATCCTTGACCTCGGGAAAAGAAGTTGTACCACCTCGGACCCCTCTCTAGACCATGGACTAGGCCGCCCTAGGAAGAAGGTGTCCTTGTCAGAGCCCTTAGATGCTAAGATGGCAGACCCACCAATAGAGAAGACTAAAAGATCTCGTAGGAGTAAGTGGTCGCCCTCGGATTTTCCCATTGGCTCGGGGCAAGAAGACTATTCGGTTGTTCAGGACCTTGCTCATCATTCTTTGAGCATCACACTCCCTCAACTAATAGCATTAAGCCCTAAGGTGAGACATGAGCTACAGCAAGGGCTCTCAACAAGGAGGAGCAAGAAAAAGAGAAAGGTACGAGAGGTATCTTCTATCTCTGAAGAAATTGATCGCTACACACATACAGTAGATGTCATCATAGATAATTGCCATGTCAAAAATGTATGTGTTGATGGGGGAGTTGCATGTAATATCATGGTACCCCGAATCATGAAGAAATTGAATTTGAAATGTACAAGGCATTCCTCCACTCAAATCAAGGTAGCATATGGTCGATGACTCGTGACCCTAGGAGTCATTGAGGATTTGCCCATCACTGTCAATGGGTTGACCACCACCATCAATTTCTATGTAGTGGACATTGAAGATATAGGTAGGAGTTACCCAGCCATACTCAGGAGACCATGGTTGAGAAAGAGTGATGCAGTCAGCTATTGGAAGACAGGACACATGTCTTTTGGTGCTTCTAAGGAGAAGATCCCGGTGCAACTAGGTGCCACAGAACCAAAAGAAGAAGAGGAGCAAGATAGTGATACTCTCTCATCCTCGGTGTTTGAATCAATGGAAGAATCAGATTGGGGGAGGAGTTCTCAGAGGAGGAAGTTTACATGATGGGGGTGTCTCCGACCCTACCACCTACAGAAAAGGTAACAGCTAGTCCTCAACATCTTGAATCTATTCTTTCCCCAGACCTCACTCCAAGTGAGAAAGACGAGTTCCTAGAAATGTTCAAAGATTTCCCTGACCTCTTTGCTCCCTCTTTGCAACTAGCTACCACCACCTTCACCATGTGACTGTGATAGAGCACAAGATAGAGCTGAAGCCTAATGCGAAGCCTGTGGCTCAGAAGTATCCAAGATTAGGGCCCCTATAGACCGATGCTTTGTGCTCGGAGTTGCAAAAGCTTGTAGAAGCTGGGTTTATTGTTCCGGTTCACAATACTGAATGGGTTTCACCACTGGTAGTCACCCCAAAGAAAAACAACAAGTGGCGGGTCTGCATCGACTATAAGAAACTCAATGCAACACCAAGAGGGACCATCATCCTCTTCCCTTTCAAGACCTCATTCTTGAGAAGGTAAGTGGTCATGAGATGTATACTTTCTGTGATGGTTACTCTGGGTTTTATCAAATCAGAATTACCGAAGAAGATGTGCTTAAAACCACATTTACCACACCCTGGGGGACATTTGCATTCAAAGTAATGCCATTTGGCCTCACCAATGGTCCTGCTACCTTTCAAAGATTTATGCAGATGGTGTTTGCTCCTTATTTGGGGGATTTCTTGGAGGTGTTTTTAGATGATTTTTGTATATTCTCGTCACATAACAAGCACATCATGAAGGTTAGGTTGGCCTTCCAAAGGGTCAATGATGCAAATGGTAGTCTCAACCCTGAGAAATGCACCATTGGAGCTACTCAAGGGAGGTTAGTGGGACATATTGTCTCATCTGAGGGCATCAAGCCTGACTCGAGAAGGTAGAAGCCATCCTCAAGCTCTCCCCACCAACAACCAAACATCAAGTATGCTCATTTGTCAATCTAGCAGGATACTATCGTCACTTCATTGATCAATATGCTACTTTGACACAACCCATGACTATGCTATTAAAAGATGGGGTTGATTTCTCTTCGAATGAGGATTGTGATCATGGGTTTGCACAAATCAAGAATGCTCTAGCTTTAGAACCCATTCTATGCAATCCAGATTGGTCAAAGACTTTCTATATCAATCCTCGGTTTGGTGAGCACACTCTGGCAAGTATTCTTCTCTAGCAAGGGGAGAATCGGTTCATGTATCCCATTCGATTTGCTTCTCGACAATTGTCGACATTGAGCGACACTATTCAAAGGCTGACAAGCATGCCTTTTCTTTGGTGTTCTGCATTGAGAAATTTAGGCATTATGTGGCTGGAAAGTCTGTCATTATACTCACTAGCACTGGTCTTGCAAAGTAGGTTCTTCAATCACCAAACCCCATGGGCCGGTTGGCCAAATGGTGGGTAGTTTTACAAGAATATGATTTTTCTTTCAAAATTGTAAACGGGGGTTGTTCCAACTTGAAGAATGCTTTGATTGATTTAGAGGAGTGCCTTGATGTAACCCTTTTAGTGGCCATAGAAGTTGGCGATCCATGGTATGGTGGTATCTATAGATTTCTGACTGCTTTCTCCTTTCCTCCAGAAAGTACTAGCTATGAGAGAAAGAAGATCCATAGAGATAGTAGGCGCTACAACCTCCTTGATGCGGTGTTGTATCATCAAGGCATGGATGGGGTACTAAGATAGGCCATTGATGCAGATGAACTACCTAAGGTATTGAAGCATTATCATGATGGATTTTATGGAGGCCACTATGCCAGTGACTATACAGTTAAGAAGATTTTACATGCTGGATACTATTGGCCGACCTTGTTCAAGGATGTCACTTTGTATTGCAAAACCTGTGAACCATGCCAATTCTTTGGTAGGAAGGATTTGCATCCTGGGCAACATCACCCAGTGATGTCCATCCATCCGTTTTAGAAGTGGGGAATAGACTTTTTTGGACCCTTGCCCATGACTGCCTGCAAAAAGAAGTATCTTTTGGTAGCCACTCAGTATGTCACCAAGTGGGCTGAAGCTATCACCCTCCCCGTTGCAAATGGTAAGGCAGTTTCAAATTTCATATTTGAATGTATCTGCACAAGGTTTGGGACACCCATGGAAATAGTCTCTGACCATGGGAGTCCATTCTTAAATGAAGCAGTGGAGTTACTCATGGATCCCATGGGTAATGATCATCGCACTTCTAGCATCTATTATCCAGCATCCATGGGTCAAATGGAGCAGACCAATGGCCTCCTTTGTAAAACCATGGAAAAATGGCCACAGGGAATAGGAGCTAGTGGGACCAGAAGGTCACAGAAGCCGTATGGGCTTACAACATCACTCATAAAACATCTACAGGTCACACTCCTTTTGAGTGGGTATATGGTACTGAGGCCGTTTTACCACTAGAGATAGAGATTCTAGCTTTGAGATTGGCACAAGTATAGAGGATGACAGAAGATGAACATGTAGAGGCCCAGTTGGTGCAACTTGAGAAGCTGGATGAAACCCGATGCCTTGCCCTACATCAAACAGAGATTCAAAAGAATCGACAAAAGGCCCTCTTGGATGCTAAGATTCGCAAGGGATGGGAAAGACACTTTGTTGACGGGGATGTTGTGCTATGCTTTGATAACAGATTGGACCACCAAATGGATAAGAAGTTTCTACCACTGTGGACCCATTCATACAAAGTCATCAAGGAACGTAGCAATGGGTCTATACAAGTTCAGGAGCTGCATGAGCCATCTAGCAGGAAGGTGATCAACAAGCATTATCTCAAGCCCTTCTTTGTGCGTGATGGACCTAGGCATGGAAATGCTGTGCATTCCCTGCCTAGGGGGGAAACTGTTATGGATACATTTGTCTAAGGAAAAAGGCATTAATATGTGTGTGTGTTTGTATGTGTGGCGATAGTATAATAAAATATGGTGTGCATAGGGCCCAGGGTTGAGGTGGCAGGGCATTACCATTTGCCACCCTTCCATGTAAGAGGACCCATAAGGTGTGATCCATGGTAGTAATATTATAAAATGTAAGGTGGCATGGCTCCTCCATGTGCCACCCCTCCACCTAGGCTGCATTTAGTGAGATATGGCTCAAAGTCCATGGGAGAAGCAATATAAAATATGTGGAGAGGGATATTATATTGGGTTATTCCCTCCATATAGGATAGGCCCATGTGGGGGAGGTATAGAAGGTCCAAGAGAGCAAGTTAAATAATGGGGAAAGTAGGATGAGGTGGCAAGATTCCTTGTGCCAACCCTCCACTTGTCCTGCTAGAGGTTTGAACGTATTATAAAATTGGGAAGAGACCAAGGGAGTATCATAGACTTGAGATATGGGGCTTGATTTATCTGGAAAAATGAGGCACAGGGTTGTTGCACACAATTGAGAGTGCGTAACCACCTAGCCCACATGGGAGACTTTTCCACACACACCATGCATGTGGGAGGATGCATTTATTAGGAGAGACCCCCTCTCTTGGCTATAAAAGGAGGGGGCTATTCCTTGATGGGACACGCTCATTCTTGTAAAGCCACCTAGCTAGTACTTTGATTTCTCCCTTCTCTTCCTTTCAAAATAAAGCATGGTCCTCTTCCCTTGATGTCTCCATCTTTACATTCCTCCTCCCATCATGTACATGCTTCTCTTCCCCCTCTCCCTTTCCCCTTGTGTCATAGTCTCCCTCTTCATTCCCTCCCTTTCTAATTCCTTTTCCCCTCCCATGATAATGTTTCACCCTCACGTTCTCCTTTCCTTTATGGCCCTCGAGCATTGCCATGCTTAGCCTCTAGCCTCTGGTCCTGATTTCTTTTCCAGCCAATAGCATATATGTAAAATGGCCAAAATATATTTCCAAAGTCTTGAAATAAATAAGATCCATGCACTCACAAAGTTTGGTTGGATTCTAATATCGTTTGGGTCATAAGACATGCATATTTATGTGCTTTTTAATCATGTCCCTACATAAGTGCTCCAAAAAAGGACATCAATTGAAATTACATTACACAATGGGACTTAAGATCCCCAAAACACACATTAAAAGGAAAAATATAATGTGCGTGTGTGTAATAGAAAATATGATACATAGAGTGTATTCATGAGAAACAGCATGAGAAACTTTGATATACGAAAATGCAAAGTCATGCTAACCTAGTGAATCTAGGTTTAGTGAATTTTGATTGTTCACACTTCTATCAGTTCCCAATACTACACAAAGTGGATACCCTTAGCTTGCAACCACCCTATATCACTTAGTTTCTTGAATCCATGGATCTTAATATGCCACTTTGTTGGCATAATAATGATTATGATTGTATAATAGCAGAGGTTTCTCAAGGAAAAGGGATACCAAAAAGGATGGGCAAATTATTGAGAGAGAAATCATCAAGTTTTCTATCCTCAATAATAGTGCCATGCAAGTTTGGGTTCAGATATATGAAGAGGCTAGAAAAACCAAAAGAGTAAGTGTGAGGAGGAGATTTAGAGCACACAATAGGATGAAATAATATCGATAGGACCTTTCTCTTCTCCCCAAAGACATGTCACTTGATTGGGTACAAGAAGCTCTTCGTAAAGTTGAAGATGGTGGAGACATGGAAACCAAGAGAGAGTGGGAGTTTGCACAAGGATGTGATCTACATGTGAGTTTCTTACTTTTTTATATGCTAATGTTAATCATGGTCATAATCGCTATAAAATGCATCCTCATTGTTTTTAATGTTTTTCTTTGTAGTACAAGGAGTACATTAAATTGTGGCCATATGGACAACATTTTCATGTGGAATAAGTTGATTGTAAGAGAGCCTCATTTGATTGTAGAGTAAAGGGGATAACTTCATGCAAGATATCCAAGCAAGTCCATCTAGTACCAATCTCATTTCCTCACAATTGGATTAGTGTGGGACCATACACAATCATAGAAGTTGGATTTATACTATTTAGTATTTTTAATCTTGATGTAGAATGGTTTTGAATTATTTGCAACAGTCCCAATGCTACAATCAAGAAATAAGGTAGTGGCTTTTGCACCATAGAATACACCAAATTTTGGGCCAATGAAATTGATACTTTTGTTCTTCTTGAAATTGTAAACATGTACATACTATCTAATACCTTTCTATTTAAACAATTGTAACACATTCATACATACTTAAGTGTAACTAAAAATAGTTAATAGAATTTTCATCTTCAATAGAGGTGGTCTTTCATTCGGATCCTTTTGATCTAATGTGGTGGCATGTGGTCCAAGTTTTTCCTTAAAGTAAACTGACTTTCAAAGTTAGGGATATGGATACGAAGATGCCAATGGATGTATTTGATGATGATGGATCAAAAGAAGCAGATGAAGATCACTATATCAAAGAAGAAGGTGGAAATAACAACATTGCAAGAAAAGAAGACGGAGATCATGACATTGGGAAAGAAGGAGGAGATTATGAATCACCCGATCGTGATATTATTAAAGAGGGTAAAGAGGATTGAGTCTTAGGTAGTATAGACCTTGATGATATAGGTGACTATGGAATAGAGCTAGAGTTAGACATATTTTTCAGAATGGACTTGGCTGAAGATACAACGTTTGATGTAATGCCACTAATTGATTCTTTTTCCATGGATAGGGTTTCTTATCCTTGGTCCTTTCACTCCTATACTTGTATTACATCAAAATTTGTGTATTAAGTTCATCATGTATATATGAGTATTTTAATCTCATTTTGATCTCAAACTTGATGTATACGTTCTTAAATTTGTTATCTGTAAAATGATAAAAATATATATCAAAATGAATTTGGATCATATTGCAAACTACTCTCTATGATTCCATTGAGAGTGCCACCATTAGTATTGGCACCCATAATGACACCCATATCTCAATCTTTTTATGAAGTTATATCATGAATATATGAGTACTTTGATCCCAAACTTGGTGTATGTGTTCATAAGATTTTTATCTTCTTTAAAATGATTAAAGTGACATGTGAAATTGATTTTTGGTCCTATTGGAAATACCTTGTGTTGGTCATTTGTATGGGCATACTGATGACCATACCAATGGGCATATGATGAGTATAATGATGTGTGTACTCACACACGTACTTATGAATTTGGTGCCTTATAAAAATTTTAAGTTACATGTGCAAAACAAACCTGAGGCACAAAAATTGTCATGGGAGCCATAAAAAATGAGTAGCCATGTTGTAGTGTCCATCACAAATGAACAAGTCACTTCTATTGCCACTAGCTTGGAAATCTATGGTCCAAAGAAAATAGCAAGGGTCTTCTTTAGTCTTTGAAGGTAGCATACCTAAGAGTCTCTTTAGGCTCTCCAAATGTATCCAACACAAGAACGTATGTTTACCTAATCTAGAGATAGTTTCATTCTCTCATATACTTTGAATTGGTAAAGTTTATCATGTTGTAGTTTGAACTCTCATTGGTAATGATGTTCATGGTGCTTACTAATCTACAGCTTTAGGCATAAGTGTTTTAGAAACCCTCAAGTATAAAGCGATTCTCGCTAAACAATGAGTTTTCCTTTTTCTTTGATACATGTTTGTATATGGATACTATATTTCACCAAGTGGAAGAAGCCTTTTGAATAGGCTTTTCTAAAAATAGATACCTTACATCTTCACTCTCATGTGCATTATCTCATGGATTCAATTATGGTAGCGGCTCTCCACTAGCTGTCGTCTTTTAAATACGCAATCACTTATTTAGGAGCATGAGGGGTCTTATATGCTCATTTATTTCTTTACTTTGTCAAATTTGGTTTGCTTGTAGGTAATGCCATGGTAGCATACTATCCTCTACCTCCATGGCTTTCTGAACCCTAATAACGGAAGAAGTCTAACTACTAAAAAGTAGTTAGGAATATGAGGCTAGTGTTTTATTCTTGCATCTCCCTCCTCTGCAATCACATATGTCATTTTTGTATAATGTTTGTATATGCACTGTTTCTTTAGTACAATAACATTAATAAAGAGCTAATAAAATATGGATGGCCTAAATTTTCATAGCATTGGGTAAGTTAGTTTTTTTATAACATTGGGTCACTTTGTTTTTTTAAAATTTCAGAGCATTTGACCCCTTTGTTCTTAAAATTACTAGACACGTTATTTACAAGATATTATCACAACTTATTGTGTACGCTCTCATTATGCTTTCCATAAAATTTTCAAATTTTAACATTAAAGGGGACAAAATCATTGTGAACTAGTGAGCACATGCCTATTGAATGTGTACCCTCTCACATGCTTTCTATTATGATTCGAAAAAAACAACATTCTTAGCTAAGAGAATGTTGACGCCATCATGATGACCTTTGACCAAATGGAATATCGAAACCCCATATATTTATTAAGTAAACTCGGTAGTGGTGAGAGAACTTTTTTCGTGAATTGCTGTGTATTTTGCAAGCCGTGATGCCACTTTTCCCAAACTTTGGGGACAATCGGTTTCCTTCGTGCGGGCAATCTAACAAAGCATCTGCCGACTCTCACTTTCATGATATCTCACGCTATGAGCACTCTACCGTATATCAACCTGACCGGTGAAAGACCAGGGATACCAACTCTTTTCTACGGGTCGATTGGGGAAATTGAAATATGCTAGCAGAATCCAACGAAAACCGTTACTTTTTTTGGGAGGAAACCTTAGATTTCTTTATGTCTTGTGAAATTCCTGGATGCGACGTTCAATGAAAGGCCAGGTTGGAAAATGAATCGAAACTTCAACGAATCCGGGACACCTTTAGTGCAGGCAGCGGTAGCTACAAACTGAATTTGTATGGTGTTCGTCTGCCATACTTTCCTCACGTATGTTATACGATGTGCACTGAGTTTGTATCGTGCAGCTGTTTTTTTCTTACGCACATAATCATTTGTTTTAGAAGAGAATCACGAGGGTTAAACAAATGCATGATAAAATAAGAATAATACTCTATCGTACTCATTCATGTGTTTGATGTAAACACCATATTTGTCAACAAGAAAGAAAGACAAAAAGAATGAGGAATTACACAAGGTTCACACGACTCCCACTCCAAGGGTAGTTTTTCATTACTAAATAGTTGGAGGGCAAATGTTAACACTTATTCTAAATTCAAATCTACGAATGCATTATTATTGCTCCAATATATCCTCTACTCAACTGAAAAAGTAAAATCTATCAATATTAGCTAGAAATTAGAGGAAAGTGAAAGGAAGAGCCCAAGTACATGATTATCTTGGATAAATGGTCACATTGCTCAACATTTGATTGTTAGCAAGTCCCCAAAATCTAGATTGACACTTAAAGTATTATGACTATGTAATAAACACATATAGCATAAATAAAAATTAAATCCTAGAACATATAGATCCACATGGGCTCACATGTTAACATTTTATTATATGGCAACAATAAAGCTCACCACAATATGTTTGTTAAGGAAACCCACTAGGGAGTATGACCTACAATTTAGCTAATACCAACTCAAACATTTAGGCCAACATTTTTCCATACCTAGAGGTCTATTTTTAATAGAAGGCCTTTGGCTATGGCTAGAAAATATGCAAACAAGCCAACCTCTATTGGCACCAATAGGTCTGGTATTACTTTCGATTATTATTTTCTTGCCATAATAATTAGGATTACTATGACAAACTAATTGATTGAGGCACAACAATGACGAATGTGGCAAGGGTTTTTGTAGAGGATGCACTTGATTAGGTTTAACTAGGGACACCTTATTAAACCAATGGCTTTCTAGGTTAGATAGTTGGTATTGTGTAAGATAGCATGTTATACTAATGATCTTGGTGTGATTGGTGTTATTAAGCAACTAGAGGTATAATAAAATTTAATTCTTAGACTTTTTGGTAATTTTGATTAATAATAATAGTGTTGTTTATTTGGTAGCAGTGTCTTGGATGTTTATATCTCAAGTGCAAATGTATTGGACTAATTGAGTTAAAGATTCTTTGAGCTGTTGTTGATGAATTCTATGGTGTTGTACTTTCAATTTTCTTTCAAATTAATTTTACACAAATATATGACCAAAATGTTGGCAAAATAATTTTGTTTATAGGACCCCGATCTAAAATCCATATTGTAGTAAGCAAATTGGCAATCCCAGCTAGTGTGACTAGTTTTAATGACGTCATGACTCCACAAAGTGAGCTAAAAGGAGATGTCAAAAATCCCAAAACAATGATTTCAAATTCAAAAGTGACTCAAATTTCAACACAAAGGAAATCTTATTTTGAATACCGTAAGTCTCAGTCTTTGACAATAAAACATTAGACAGCAATTCAAATGATTAAGATAAGAAGAAAAAGAAGATGCAAAAGGAGTTTAAAGAATATAATAAGGAGAAGCATAATTCTATGAAAAGCATAACTAGAAAAGTCAAAAAAAGTGTCCAAGAGAAATTGAAGAATCTCCACAAGTCACCAAAGCAATTTCAAAACTGGGCTATAAATCTCGTTAGAAATAACACCCCACCAAAGTCTATTTGTATAGTCTAAATGCCTACATGAATCTAGCACAACAAGCTCTCCATATGCAAATTATTCAATCAGGTTGAAAGTAGGAGACAGACCATTAGAGGGCAAACCAAATGAATTATTGGATGCAACTCTATTTGAAGCTGAACCTATTTAAGATATGTGCTAATATAATCAAATGATGAAGTTCTTGATGGATGGAGTTTTTCCTAAAGATCTATCTACATATCCAAGCCTTAACATTTTATAATATAACTACCATGGATTATGTACAACACACCTTATGGGTCTTCTTACGTGGAAGGGTGGCACATGGTCATGCCCTACCACCTCAACCCTGGGCCCTATGCACACCATATTTTATTATACTTTTGCCACACATACAAGCACACACATATATTTATGCCTTTTACCTTGGTGAAATTTATCCATAACAGTTCCCCCCCCAGGTAGGGAATGCATAGCATTTCCATGCCTAAGACCATCACACACAAAGAAGGGCTTGAGCTAATGCTTGTTGATCACCTTCTTACCATATGGCTCATGCAGCTCTTGTACTTGTACAGACCCACTGCTATGTTCCTTGATGACTGTGTATGGATTGGTCCATAGTGGAAGGAACTTTTTATCCACCTGGTGGTCCAATCTATTATCAAAGCATAGCACAACATTCCCCTTAGCAAAGTGTCTTTCCCATCCCTTGCGAATCTTAGCATCCATGTAGGCCTTTTTTTGGTTCTTTTGGATCTTTGTTTGATGGAGTGCAAGGCGTCGAGTTTCATCTAGCTTCTCAAGTTGTACCAACAACCTCACCTCTACATGTTCATCTTCTGTCATCCTCTATTCTCGTGTCAATCTCAAGGCCAGAATCTCTATCTCTAGTGGTTAAACTGCCTCATTACTATACACCAACTCAAAACGAGTGTGACCTGTAGACATTTTATGGGTGATGTTGTAAGGCCACACGTCTTCGGTGACCTTCTGATCCCACTGGCTCCTATTCCATGTGGCCCTTTTCCCCATGGTTTTACAAAGGAGGCCATTGGTCTGCTCCGTTTGTCCCATGGACGCTGGATGATAGATGCTAGAAGTACGGTGATCAATACCCATGCGATCCATGAGCAACTCCACTGTTTCATTTAAGAATGGACTCCCATGGTCAGATACTATTTCCATGGGTGTCCCAAACGTTGTGCAGATACATTCAAATATGAAATTTGAAATTGCCTTACCATTTGCAGTGGGGAGGGCGATAGCTTCATCCCACTTAGTGACATACTGAGTGGCTACCAGAAGATACTTCTTTTTGTGAGCAGTCATGGGTAGGGGCCCAACAAAATCTATTCCCCACTTCTGAAATGGATGGATGGACGTCACTGAGTGATGTTGCCTAGGATGCAAATCCTTCCTACCAAAGAATTGGCATGGTTCACAAGTTTTGCAATACATAGTGACATCCTTGAACAAGGTTGGTTAGTAGTACCCAGCATGTAAAGTCTTCTTAGTTGTATAGTCACTGGCATAATGGCCTCCACAAAATCCATCATGATAATGCTTCAATACCTTAGGTACTTCATCTGCAAAAATGGCCCATCTTAGTACCCCATCTAGGCCTTGACAGTATAACACCCCATCAAAGAGAGTGTAGCGCCTACTATCTCTGTGGATCTTCTTTCTCTCATAGCTAGTACTTTCTGGAGGAAAGGAGAAAGCGATCAGAAATATATAGATACCACCATACCATGGATCCCCAACTTCTATGGCCGCTACAAGGGCTACATCGAGGCACTCCTCTAAATCAATCAAAGCACTCTTTAAGTTGGAACAACCCCCTTTTACAATTTTGAAAGAAAAATCATATTCTTGTAAAACTGCCAACCATTTGGCCAACCGGCCCATAGGATTTGGTGATTGAAGAACCTACTTTGCAAGACCATTGCTGCAGATTATGATGAAGGAATTTCTAGCCACATAATGCTTAAATTTCTCAATGCAGAATACCAAAGACAAAGCATGCTTGTCAGCCTCAGAGTAGTGTCGTTCAGTTTTGAGCAATTGTCGAGAAGCAAATCGAACAGGATACATGAACCGATCCTCCCTTTCTTGGAGAAGAATACGTGCCAGAGTATGCTCACCAAACCCAGGATTGATATAGAAAGTATTTGACCAATCAGGATTGCATAGAATGGGTTCTGAAGCCAGAGCACTCTTGATTTGTACAAACCCATGATCACAATCCTCATCCCAAGAGAAATCAACTCCATCTTTTAATAGCATAGTCATGGGTCACATCAAAGTAGCATATTGATTAGTGAAGTGGCGATAGTATCCTACTAGATTGATAAATGAGGGTACCTGATGTTTGGTTGTTGGCGGGGAGAGCTTGAGGATAGCTTCTACCTTCTTGGGGTCAGGCTTGATGCCCTCGGATGAGACAATATGTCCTAGTAACCTCCCTTGAGTGGCTCCAATGGTGCATTTATCAGGGTTGAAGCTACCATTCGCATCATTGACCCTTTGGAAGGTCAACCTAACCTTCATGATGTGCTCCTTACGTGCCGAGAATATACAAAAATAATCTAAAAACACCTCCAAGAAAACCCTCAAATATGGAGCAAACACCATTTGCATAAATCTTTGAAAGGTAGAAGGAGAATTGTTGAGGCCGAATGGCATTACTTTGAATGCAAACGTCCCCCAGGGTGTGGTAAATGTGGTTTTAAGCACATCCTCCTCAGTAATTCTGATTTGATAAAACCCAGAGTAACCATCATAGAAAGTATACATCTCATGACCACTTACCTTCTCAAGAATGAGGTCTTGAAAGGGAAGAGGATGATGGTCCCTCTTGGTGGTTGCATTGAGTTTCTTATAGTTGATGCAAACCCGCCACTTGTTGTTTTTCTTTGGGGTGACTACCACTGGTGAAACCCATTCAGTATTGTGAACTAGAACAATAAACCCATCTTCTACAAGTTTCTGCAACTCTGAGCACAAAGCATCAGTCTGTAGGGGTCCTAATCTTCGATACTTCTGAGCCACAGGATTTGCATCAGGCTTCAGTTCTATCTTGTGCTCTATGGCAATCACAAGGTGAAGGTGGCGGTAGCTAATTGCAAAGAGGTCAGAAAGATCTTTGAACATTTCTAGGAACTCATCTTTATCACTTGGTGTGAGGTCTGGGGAAAGCATAGATTCAAGCTCTTGAGGACTAGCTGTTACCTTTTCTGTAGTTGGCAGGGTCGGAGACACCCCCATCATGTAAACTTCCTCCTCTAGGAACTCCTCCCCCCTGTCTGATTCTTCCATTGATTCACACACCGAAGATGAGAGAGTATCGCTGCCTTGCTCCTTTTCTTCTTCTAGTTCAGTGGCACCTAGTTGCACCGGGATCTTCTCCTTAGAAGCACCAAAAGACATGTGTCCTATCTTCCAATAGCTGATTGCATCACTCTTTCTCAACCATGGTCTTCCGAGTATGGCTGGGTAACTCTTACCTGTATCTTCGATGTCCACTACATAGAAATTGATGGTGGTGTTAACCCATTGATAGTGATGGGCAAATCCTCAATGACTCCTAGGGTGGTGAGTCGTCAACCATCTGCTACCTTGATTCGAGTGGAGGAATGCCTTGTGCATTTCAAATTCAATTTCTTCATGATACAGAGCACCATGATATTACATGCAGCTCTCCCATCGACACACATTTTTGACACGGCAATTATCTATGATGACATCTACTATATGTGGGTGCCGATCAATTTCTTCAGAGATAGAAGAGACCTCTCGTACCTTTCCCTTTTTCTTGCTCCTCTTTGTTGAGAGCCCTTGTTGTAGCTCACGTCTCACCTTAGGGCTTAATGCTATTAGTTAAGGGAGCATGATGCTCAAAGACCGATGAGCAAGGTCTCGAATGGCCGAATAGTCCTCTTGCCCTGAGCTGATGGGAAAATCCGAGGGCAACCACTTACTCCTACGAGATCTTTTAGTCTTCTCTATTGGTGGGTTTTCCATCTCAGCATTTGAGGGCTCTGAGAAGGACACCTTCTTCCTGGGGCGGCCTGGGCCATGGTTTGGAGAGGGATCCAAGGCGGTATGACTTCTTTTCCCAAAGTCAAAGATCTCCATGTCAAAATCCTCAGTGCTTGATTCACTTAGAAGATTCACCCTTGGAATATTGGGACATTCCATGCGATAATGACCCTTTTGGTGGCACTCGTAGCACACAACATTGGCATATTCTCTTGGAGGGCGATTGGCTTGATTTCTGATGCCCACCATCTCAAGCTGAAGATCATTCAGGGCCATGGCTAGGTCATTGACTCCAGGTTCTTTAGCAGGAGGAGCCGAGGGAGTAGGAAGGAGGGGGGCTCGTGGGTGAGGCTAGGGAAATCTTCCAGGCAGAGGCTGAGGATATACTCCTTGTCGAGGATAAGCATCTAAGGAAGTACCATACATTTGAGGTGGAGGCAGTGGATACATCCTTGATGAGGGTTGGGGGTATGCCCCTGAGTTGGACCCCCTAGGTTGTTGCAAGAATTGAGGGGGTTGCAGAGGGACGATCATCTTCTTTGAAGCGGGGTCAGATTGAACTTTATCAAACTTTTGAGCAATCTCATATGCTAGCACCATAGTTTCTGGATTCTCCCATTTAAGCTTGAGGCAGAATTCATTACTTGCTCTTGCTACAAGGTAGCCCATCACATGTTGAGTCATTCTAGCTCAAATCTGGCATTGTCCTCTTGTGTGGCAATCAAACGATCCAGGAGCACGGCCGCTCGATCCACATATCGACGCGCCGTCTCACCTTCTGACCGCTTCAAGTTTGCCACTTGCGGGTACATATTCTCTGGCTCCTCTTCTTTGTCGAAATACTCAATCATAGCTACTGTTAACCTTGGCCATCTTTGGCGAACATCTTCAGCCTGCTTCTCATACCACACTTGAGCCAAACCCTCTAGAAATGTGGGAAGAACCAATAGCCATCTATCTTCAGTAAGAAAGTTGAGAGAAACACAACGGCACTTGAAGGCCACAAGATACTCATTTGGATTTTCTTCAACCCATCCACAGAACACGGGAATGTTAGCCATGCTTGGAAAATGGAAAAGAGAGAGACAAAATGAGGCTTATCTATTGGCAAACAATGGAAAGAGGTAGCTTGAACTAAAAGTCAGGTGAAGATACATCCACAAAGCACACATAGGCAGGGTAGGGTGTGATTGGCGTATTGTGAAATATTATACGAGAAGAATCTTCAGCATAGAATAGCTCATAGACAATCTTAAAAGGACCAACCCTCATGATATTACATCCATCTTTACAAGTGAGGGTTAGAGACATGGCGCTGCATGAGGTTGTTCATCAAGGAAAACAAGAATGCCATGACAAATGTCAACAGTTGGAGAGCTTGCACATCACCTTGAGCTTTTCTCAGTTCTTGTAGTCGCCATGCTATTTCTTCAAGGGGTGTGCGGTTTGGCATCCTTCTTTTGTGCAATGTCCTTAAGGACCTTTCTGATGATCTTCCGAAGTCGGTAAACTCGTATCAAATATACCTAACACTTAGTTTCATGATGACCACAACCTTTGCATTCCTTACAAATGATCATGCTCATTCATGGCTTGTGGCTTTGTTGGGGTGGTGCTTCCACTCGCTTCATGCGTGATTGAAGTACAAGCTTCACGTGCCAAGAAATCAGCAACTATATTTTGAGCTCAAGGGATATGCTAAAATTTTACCTCTTCAAACTATTAGCAAAGTTCCAATGCTTGTTGATGTCGTGGAACCAAGCCTTCGCTCTGCACCTTCCACCTTCCACTAACTTGTTCACACACGAGTTGAGAATCTTGTTGCACCTCAAGCTACTTGATGCAATGTTCTTGCACCTTTTGTAGCCCAAAAATGAGTGCTAAGTACTCAGCTTGGTTGTAAGTACTTGTTGGTGCAGACTTGCTATAACAATACACCTCACCCTCTAGTGAGGTGACCTTCACACCCACACCATTAGCCTTGGTCGAAGGTTTGTTGCGCCATCAAATTGGAGGAGCCAAGATGTCATCACACCAAGACTAAAATCCGAACATCCCAAGTTTCTTGGTAGTCCAAGATAGGTAGAAGGAGAGGGTGGGGAGAATTCAATACTTGAGCAAGACGTTCAGCACCATATAAACTTGCAATCCTTTGTTGATAGTTTATCTTTAGACAAAAAAGAATTACAACTTGAAGCTCAAAATGAGGCATAAAGGTTGATTAGGTACAAAGGGATTCCTTGGTTGAAACATTACCAGCCATAGCCGAGCCCTAGAAACCTTTGTAGTGAGATCAAGAAGAAATCATTCAAGATGAGCTTATCCATATCTATTAATAAGCAGATGCACTGAATATCCCCCCAATCTTGGGGAGCATCCGACCCTTCAAAGAATTTCACCCTTTCAATTACCTCTAATGCAGCAAGTAGCTCGATCAGTGCACAATGAATAGAATTGAAATCAAAGTCCTCCCAGTGTATCACTAGTTCTTCACCTTGAATCATCCATGGTGTATCATCCCACCCGTCATCTCCTTGAACCATGCATTGTCCAATCAGTTGTTGAAGATTGACATGAAGATCAAGAAAGAGATCTCGCCAATTGGTAGCCGTGATGAGCAGACGACCAAGCACCAAATCCTTGAACTCATCGAGAAGTGACATAAATATCCACCCTCCTCGTGTGGCGTGCATCCAAGGAGTGAAC
Organism: Dipteris shenzhenensis; assembly: GCF_047967505.1. NCBI lineage: Eukaryota > Viridiplantae > Streptophyta > Polypodiopsida > Gleicheniales > Dipteridaceae > Dipteris > Dipteris shenzhenensis. Next base: position 15,728,959 of record NC_141628.1, on the reverse strand, counting down.
TTGAAAAAGTTTAGAATCTAGATCTAGTATTAGATATGAATAGAGCACATGAATTGAAGTACTTTTGCTTTTTACAACAAGAGGAAACTCCCTACGGTTAGAGAGTTACAGTTCATGAGATTTCACCATATAAGCAATATCATTACACTTTCATCACTTCCTATTTGCTGGCCCATTGGTAAGTCTTCCTTTTGTGAATGGGGAGGCCTTGGGTTCAATTCCCACTCCTTAATAAAAAGAGAGGAGAGGAGAGGAGAAGAGAAGAGAAAGAGAAGGAGAAGAAGATAGAAGGGGGGTCGCGAGGTCTATTACAGATGTGTAGGAGCAGTTTTCCGTGGTGTCACATAGAAGATGTACAGAAGCAATTTTGCAGACACAGTCGACCAGAAGACACATGCCATCGCATAGAAGATGCACAAGAACCTAGAAGATGCACAGGAATCGTAGGTGTAAGGTGTAGAAACTAAGTTCTGCAGTCGCAGAGATGGAGAATTGTGAGCAGAAGACACACAGATTGGAGGCGCAGAAGCATAGAACTGCACACGGAAGGTGCTGTAGAACTACACCCAGCTATAGGAGTAACAAATTTTATGCCACTAGCCATGGAGATTTTGATCCCAGCAGCCACACCAGTTTTATTAACTAGAAAAGAATTCGAGGCATGATGCTAGACACGAGGCATGGCGATGATCGAGGGCCATAGAGGAAAAGGAAACATGAGGGAAGAAGCATTAACATAGGTGGGGAAAAAGGATTAAGAGGGGTGGGAATGAAGAGAGGGACTGTGCCACAAGGGGGAAGGGAGAGAGGGAAGAGGAGCATGTACATGATGGGACGAGGAATGTAGAGATGGAGACATTAGGGGAGGAGGGTCATGCTTTATTTGAAAGGAAAGATGGGGGGAAGAAATCAAAGTACTAGCTAGGTGGCTTTACAAGAATGAGCGTGTTCTATCAAGGAATAGCCCCCACCTTTTATAGCCAAGAGAGGGGGTCTCTCCCGATAAATGCATCCTCCCACATGCATGGTGTGTGTGGAAAAGTTTCCCATGGGGGCTAGGCAATCACACACTCTCAATTGTGTGTGACAACCCTTGGCCTCATTTTTCCACATATATCAACCCCCATATCCCAAGTCTAAGATACTCCCCTGGTCTCTTCCCAATTTTATAATACATTCAATCATCTAGGAGGACAAGTGGAGGTTTGGCACAAGGAATCTTGCCACCTCATCCTGCTTTCCCCATTATTTAACTTGCATTCTTAGACTCTATACACCCCGCCCACATGGGCATATCCTACATAGAGGGAATAATCCAATATAATATCCATATCCACCTATTTTATATTACTTCTCCCATGGTCCTTGGTCCATGTCTCATGAGATGTAGGCATGGGACCGCCTAGGTGGAGGGGTGGCAGAGGGAGGAACCATGCCACCTTAACATTTTATAATATAACTACCATGGATTATGTACAACACACCTTATGGGTCCTCTTACGTGGAAGGGTGGCACATGGTCATGCCCTGCCACCTCAACCCTGGGCCCTATGCACACCATATTTAATTATACTTTTTCCACACATACAAGCACACATGTATATTTATGCCTTTTACCTTGGTCAAATTCATCCATAAGAGTGCGTGCATGTGTGTGTGTCTGTGCATGTGTGCCCATGTGCGTGTTTGTATGTGCATGTGTGTGCATGTGTATGTGTGTGTGTGTGTGTGAGAGAGAGAGAGAGAGAGAGAGAGAGAGTGCACATGCGTGCATGCGTGCACTCGCATGTGTGTGGGTGTATGCATACACAGGCATGCATGTGTGTGTTAGGGTGTGTGTGTGTGTGTGCATGTGTGTGCATGCATGTGCATGTGTGTGTGTGCGTGCATGCATGCATGCATGCATGCATTTGTGGGTGCATGGGTGCATGTGCATGTGCGTGTGTGCGGGTGTGTGTGAGAGAGAGAGAGAGAGAGAGAGAGAGAGAGAGAGGGGGGGGGGGAGAGGGAGAGAGAGAGAGAGAGAGAGAGAGAGAGAGAGAGAGAGAGAAGAGAGAGAGAAAGAGAGAGAGAGAGAGGAAGGGAGGGAGGGAGGGAGGGAGGGAGGGAAGACGGTTTGGCATGGGGGACAAGGGGTGGTGGTAATAGAGATGAAGAATCTAGCTCTTACGGAATTTCAAATAAATTTTTTATATCTATGATAAAATAATTGTTGGAGGCCTCCTAGTATATGCTGTCTTCAATTCTTGCAATTGTTGTGTCTTATTATTTGGAATTGAGCTTCTTCCAACAATAAATTTTATATGGTTCAAACACTATTATGTATACATCAACAATGTGCACAAAGGAGAATTACATGTAAAAGTTTGTGACCTTTTTAATCTCAATTATTTGCATAGCATCACTATGGAAAAAGAAGCATCCAAAAAGACGCCTAAATTTAAAAGTATTTTTCATAGAAATTTTGAACATTGTTCATTTTACATAATCTTAAAAAAAAAATCATAGCACTTATGGTTTTCTAACATCGCTAAGGAATGGAAAATTGTTATGGTTTTGTAACATACTAAAAGTGTTTTTGAATCCTTATGCCTGACTATAGGAACGAAGAGCTAATGTCAAAAAACTCGGCCTTCTCCACACTCAAGCCCAATACTATTTTACTATCGAGGAGAGACTTGCAACTGAAGAATCCACTCTGTTGGACCAAGCTAAGGTGCTGGCAGAATTGGTGGAAGCAAAAAAAGAAGATTTTGTGTGGAACATTTGTGCCCTAGCCCCAGCCCCATCTGTCTCACCGTTTCCTCCCCCCCCCTTCGTTAAAACCTCCTTCTTCTGTAGGCCTAAATGTCGCCCATGCTGCACTAGTGGTTCCCTGCCTAGCCATCTCTCCTCTTGTTCGTCCCTTCAAGAGGCCAATTTCACATGCGGATCCATCTAGCATCTCTTATAAGGTTCGTCGAGAAGCACTTATTGCAGATGAGTTCAGGGAAAGAATGTATAACCCATTAACCCATTGCCTCCCCATCAGCTTCTATTGCCATTCCGCTAGTTTCTAATGCCTTTCCATTAGCTTCCATTGAAGTCAAAGAAAAACAGGTCTAAATCAAGATGTTTATCTTATGTTGCTATTGCATTAGTTGAAACCTCTCTGGATCAGTTGTTGTCCTATTACCTTCCTGATGTCTACATGTGTGCAGTCACACTTCCTTAGACTACTGTGTTAAAAGATAGTTTTTATGATGTCTATCAGAGAAAGTTTTTTTGCTAATAACACTGAGGCAGATGTATATAAACTTTTGATATTATAATATAACCCTCATTTTTGGAAAAAAAAAGAGGAATGGAAAATCTGGAAATATTTTGGTGTAATAACATTCCAAAAAGATGAAATTTTGATATAGGTTTGCAACCAAAGAGTGTACATGAAATCTGTCACTTGCATGGATGTTTTTATCAAAGGAACACTTATATATTAATATAAAATCTTGGCAAAAGTTATCAATCTACTTTTCTAAGTTTTAGAATATTGATAAAAGATAATACATTTTTATATATCATTCTTTTGGATTTAGAAGCAATATGTAAATCTTGGCGAGGCTTTGAAATTTTTTGCATAATAGTTTGAGATCTGGGTGAATGTTTAATAATTTTAATTTTATTAGGGCATGCAAACTTTTAAAAAGCTTCAATTCTTAATAAAACTAACATGAAAAAACATGCATGCAACCTTGATAAGCGCATCCTCTTCTATATCCACACCAATAGTTTCATCATGATTGAGGTAGTGTTCATACTCCAATGATGATTCAGAATGGTGGATGTTCCATTCTCCCTAGAACTTTCAACAATAACATTCCCTTTATTCCTATGTAGACCTAATTCTCCTTCTATTTGCAACCTATTTAATTCTTGATAAGATAATAAGACATTGCATGGGATGGAACATTCTTGAAGAGGATGTTTATTTTATTTTTCCTTAGGCATCCATTGTCTGTAATTTAAAAATCATAAACAAGTCCTTTACATCTTCAAGACTAAGAAGGTTTTTGTACTCCTTATTTTCGGTTTCTAAATTTTTTGAACATGCAACTACTTTATGAAAATATTTCACTTTGAATGGATTAGCATGTGTAGTCCTAAACCATCGTACAACAATGAAGTCACTTTCCCTTGCATAGAATTTTAAACTTCTACCACTTTCTATCCAGAATAGATGTCCAAGAGCATCTTCTTGAGCATGAGTTGCAATCATGGATCCAAAATTCAAATATTGTATGGAACCTACCCACATTTTAGTGATCTCTTATTGCCTTTGGAAAGATTACCATCCACCAAGGTACATACCTCATTTAGATACATTGATTAAAGCCTTAAAAATTATCAATTGATTGCCCCATACCCTCATTGTTTATTATTTCCCACATCTCACATATCCTTGCTTTTACAAATGATAGGTTTCCAAACCCATTCCTCCATACAAAATGCCTCAATTTCAAAGAAGTAAAATACAAAGAGTTCATTTTGATGCTTTTTGGATTGTATACAAATTCTTTTTGAGCTTAAGCTCTTGATTTTTGTAGCTACAAAAGCTCTTATAAAAAAAGAAGAAATTACCTATTTTCTTGTAATCTTCGATAAATTTTCACACCAATATCAGCATGCTAAGTATTGATACAAGCTTGAGGATCATTAGATTAATGTGAGCTTATAGGCAGAAGCCTCTAAGTATTCCTCATGCTAGTCTAATCCTCAAGGTTGGATTAGACTATAGAATCATGCTGATCCAATCCTAGAGATAAGATTAGCATGCAAGATCATCCACATCCACTCTTGGTAATCATATTAGCTTGATTTTCAAGGATAACCTAGTCTTGGGGATGCACTCTTCTAGTTATCCTATCTCTAGAATAAAATTTAAATGATTTATAAGCAAGTCCATTCCATGATGATCGGGTTTTCATAAGCATGAAGGTCAACCTAATCTCAAGGATCACATTAGCATATAACTACCAAGTTTCTTCCTTGGATTGTTCATGCTAAGAAAATTATATTAGATTAATATTCAAGGCTAACCTAATATTGGGGATGCAATCTTGCACTAACCCTATCTATAGGATCAACTTTGGATGATTTTGCAAGCAAATGTATTTCTTGATGATTGGGTTTTCATAAGTATGAAGGTCAATCTGATCTTAAGGATGACATTATCATGAAACTACCAAGAAACTTCCATGGATTGTTCATGCTAAGCCAATCCTTGGGATTGCATTAGCATTGAGTATTATCTTCTCTAGTCCATAAGGTCAAATTAGCATGGAAAACTAGTAAATCTACCAAGGATTTGGTAATACTAGTATGGAAGATTGGCAAATCTGATCCAAGTATTTGATTCAAATTATATGACATACTATGTCAATGAGAATGGATTAGATTACTTCCTAACAAAGTATGTGAGTCTCCTGCTAGACCCAATCTTAGGGATCAAAATGCCTTAGAAATCTAATGTGTAATTTAGATATCTAATTGAAGAACACACCTTACCATTCCCAAGTTTTAAACCATTTTCCATCACATGTTAAGTTGATCCCAAGGATATATTTTTTTAAAGACTTTGTACCAATTTGTTCCCATGGGTAAATTTCATCTATGTTTTTAGGGCATTCTATGACTTCATTATTCTCTTTGTTATCACTAGTTATTAGCCATGTGTTAAAGATCTATCATAATAAAAATTAGTTTCAGTGCCTTGAGAAAGTCCATTTTCTACCATATTTCTAGCTTTACACAGTTGCCGAAGCAGCATGCTTCACAAATCTTTCCAAGAAACTGTAGCTTCGAAATCCCAATTGCCATATTCTGATTCCTGAGATCTAACAAGTACTTGAAGTTGACATGACCATATCTCTTGTGCCATTTTGCAGATAGTGGCATCTGTTGCATTTGAGCTGACATGGCATGCTTATCTGGTACTGTAGCTAGCATTTTGTATAAGCATCCTTCCTTGACACCTTTTGCTACTAGCTGACATCTTTTAGATTTGTCTCTGATAGTGCATTCATCACCGTCGAAGATGACTTTGTAATTGTGTTCTGTCATTTGACCTACTGACAAAAGGTTCTTGCTGAGAGTCCCCTAAAGGGAGAGTTTGGTGCCCCAAGTGGTTTATCAAAGTGGGTCGAGAGCACAATCGAGGTAAAGCAGATTACCCCTCTCACCAACTCTTGTCAAACTCTACATTGATGAGATCACACCCTTTATAAACTACCTAGGGGGCGAGGAATCACTACTGGTTGATCTCATGATATAGATATTGCGATACACTGATGACATAGTCATCATATCATCTTCAGCAAAGGGGCTGCATAGACATCTAGAGGCCCTAGAGGTGTTCTATATAGAGAGAGAGGTGTGCTAAAAACAAATGGTCTGGTGGATAAGGCGAAGGTAGTGTTCTACACAGAGAAAGAATAGATTCAAGGTTCACTTGGAGTTTTTTAAAGGACTTGTTTTAAAAAAAAGGCTCATATTGCTAAAGATATTGATGCCACTCTTGGTTTGGGAGGACTAGTTATAAATAAAATTGATATGCTTATATTGTCCATATTAATTATTGCTACGCGAAAATTTGCTAACATGCCTACCCTTTACATAGAAAACTAGTGTTTGATATTATTAAGCCATAAATTTTCAATGCTCTTAGGCTTAATTATAATGAATAAAATTAAAATATTAAATTGTGGATTACAGGATGGAATCCAAGAATACTCTTTGCCTAAACTTAGATGTACTTATAAGCTTATAAAATATCTTTTAGATGGATCACAAATGTCGATTCTTTCATCTTCTTAGAATTGGCAAGTTTTATCACTTTGGCACATCAAGCATGCTGGCGACCTTAAATGGAGGTAGCTACTAAGCTAATACTTCAAACATTTGAGGAGTATGGAATTGAGAATAATCCTTTTGGATTATCTAATTTGGTATATGATGTGGCACTTAATCTTTCTCTAAATGACATATTCTATCTTTATGGTAGATATTGGGAAACATTATGAAAATATATCCCTTGATGGAGACTTTCGATAAATGAAGTGATCAAAATGGTATCATTGTAGAATTTCCTAGTATAAAAATTGAATTCATTACACTGAAGAAAAAACAAAATGGCAAGGCCATTTGGAGAAAATACAGATCCAAAGTGGTGGATACATAGACTAATTGTGTTTAATAATTATCCTTAGCAAATATGCATGTTACACTAGCCGATTTAATTTTTCTACAAATATTTCAATGGGCCTTACATGCTTGCCAATTGTCCAACATGTACATTTTTTGTTTGATTTCATGTTTGTTGGGCACCTTAAGAGTTTAAAGCCCTTGAATTTCTTACTAGATTTTGATGATATAGTGTTGAACATGCCACGTTTTTCTGACTCTTCAAAGATGTAATAAGAACTCGATATTGCCACACCCCTTAATGCTCATGGAACTCTAGAATTTAATTATATTGGAAGATTTATCCATTTTGGGACATAAAATTTCAATTATTTGAGCAATAAAAATGGATCAAATCATTTATAGCAAATGCTATCCTCTCCTGAATCAAGCCCATACATTATAGATGTAGCTAATCTTTCGATGTCTACAACTTAATTGAAATGCTCATAAAGAATTTACCCATGTGTGGATTCCCTTGGAAGGATAGTATGCTCATTGTCTTGACCTTTTTGAATCAATATTTCCTTAGTGTAAGAATTGACATAACAAATATATATTGGTGAATCCCTGATAAGCATCTCTTTTATTGAAGAGGAGAGTTTGCATACCTGCCACCATCTAACAAGAAAACATGGTAAGAACTAGCTTAACTTTAATTGGGAAGACAGGTGTCATAAACACCCCTCCCTTGTTATCTGGGTCACAATAAAATAGTGGCTCAAACACAGACTTAAACAGCTCGATGTAGACTTTAAAGGTGTGTAAAAAGGGTCCTAGAGCGAATTTGAAAAAATGGAAAAAGGATTTAAAAAGTTAGTTCTAAAAAAGTAATAAAACTAATTCTGGGGAAAACAAGTGAAATTAGGGAAAATTTTGGGGAATAAATAGGGAATAAAATTGGTTAAAGATGCAATGGGTAACCCCATTGTTTGTAGAGCTCCTTTGATAGGACATTTACACCTGCTCCACCATCCACTATGGCTTGGACTTCATTATATGCCTTGTGGATCAAAGGCACAATAATGTTGCATATGTCATCTCTCTCACCCATCCGCACAGGGATATCTTCAATGTCGTTCATAGGATGAGGGGGGTTTGCGAGTTCAATCCATCCTTTGAAACTCTCCCAGAGATTGGGACAATTCCATAGGAGGATTCCGATGGGAATTGACATAGGGCAACTCAGGATGCTAGAGAGTGCGGTTCCTTCAAGTTGACATGGTGGTACATTATGTTGTGGAGTCTGTTGTTGGAACAGAGGCTCAAGTACAGTATCAATACTTTGTGGGGCCAGCAAGAACGAAAGAAGGAGAGAGAGAGACAGAGAGCCACACAAGTTTGGTGGGTGCAGAACCACCCTAATCTTCTTTTTCATTCATTTATATATGTGTTTGAGTATTGTACATAACTGGGGTTAAGGCACAGTGACCTTTAACCCCCACAACCTCCCACTTAAAGGACAATGTGCCTTTAAGGGAGAACAACCAGTGAGCATACTATCCAATGCCCATCAATACACGACAATACTCAAACCGCTGACTAGGTAGACTCTTCGTCAGCATATCTACAGGGTTATCATCTGTATGAACCTTGACAAGCTCTATGCGCTTGTCCTCAAGTACCTCCCTGATGAAATGGTACCTGACCTCAATGTGTTTGGTCTTTGCATGAAAGACCGGATTCCGTGCTAGTTGAATAGCACTCATGGAATCACTATGCAATGTCGGTACACCTGTATGAATCCCCAAATCTCCCACTAGCCGATCAAGCCATAACACATCACCATTCTCAACAACATCAATATCAAGAAGTTTATTTTCTGCACCAAAAGAATCTTCATCTTGATCAATTTCCAAGTCTAATCTATTTGTTTTGGGTGGATAGAATAGAGGGTTCATTAACCCTAAGCTACATTCAAAAAAGCTCTTTGTAGTAGAGTAATTTCCAAATAAAGGACCCCAACCATAAATTTACCTATTATTACCCTTGGCATAGATGGTTCCTTAAATTCTTAAACAAGATCTTGAGTCCTCACTTTGTTTAGTGGATCCATTATATATATAGACAAGAAGGACAAAAAATTGTGTGGCATAGTGAGGTTGGTGAAGCACAATGAAGTTGAACATTCTTCTATGTCATTCACATTCTCCTCAAAATATTGTGACTTTGAGAGATTAGCAGGCAACTCACTCTTAAGGAAGAATAGAAGTATTCTACCATGACAAACACCCATTTATAGCTAATATAATTCCTTACATATTCCAAGCTTAGATAGCACATAGGGGATTTGAGAGAAAAATTATCCAAAGGGGGAAAAAAATATGGCACAACTAGGAAGCAATGAAAGATCAAGACAAAGAACAGAACAGCCAAGGCATGCCTTTAGGCCTCAAAGAACAGATAAGGCTCATGACCCAACAAGTGGAAGTTGCCTCATCACCATCTTAAAATGAGCATCAGGAGCAAGATGCACAAGTCCTAGAATTTTATAAAGTTTGACTAGATAGCTTTGTGAATTTAGTCTAGCTGAGAGGCCTATGTTCAAGCTTGAAATTAACTACAAATCATGTCCATGATTTGGTTGGAAACACCTTTATCTCACATTAAATGGGTGTACAGAAGTCAATTTAATAATTAGAAAATGCTTTCAATATAGTAGTTAAATGAGTACCTCAATATCACACCCAATAAAGAAGGAAGTATTGTAATGGCTATTGGTGAAAGTACTGGTTGACATGGTCATCTTTGCTAAGATGAAAGCAATTCATGTAGTGGGTAGTTTTTATCCAAATTAATGGCATTTACTTGAAAGCAACTTCATCACTCCTTACAGTTCTTGCATCAATGTTGCCCTAAGCAATATGGAACATGGTAGCTAGACTCATCAGAAGTATTGATAGAGAAGAAAAATGTTATGTCTAAGAAAATGAATCTCAAAATGCAATAGGATGAAGTATTTTGAGATATTTTTTAGGGGGAAAATCTTAGGCCTTAGAAATAGCATTTTGCTTCTCAATCCATATCTTTTATCTAGCTAGGTACCATGTGCAATATCACTCAAGGAGACATTGATACAATCCATGAGAGTGAGAAGTTGATCATTAGGAAATTCCATTAGTATGCATGTGAGAGATCTTCTACACAAAGTGCTTCCATATTAGTGAAGAAAGCTATCATAGCTAGTGGTTTCTCCAATACCTTTCCAATCCTTACTTTATTAGTTGATATTGAGCTACTCACTTCACTTCCACTAAAAGTATTATCTTATCGAAGCATGGACATGATTTGAATTCACTTGCAAGAGTGACCATAGGCCTCTCTAGTAGACCAAATTCACAATGCCAGTATTTAGTTGAGAGATTAGTATACAAGTGATTGATTGATTGTTGAAGTGATTGATTGATTCATAATGTGTGTGTGTATGTATCTACATACATACATGGATGCATGCATGCATGCATACATACATACATACATATTTGATGCATATAGCTTTACTAGATGGGGAAAATAGGCCCCACTCCAATTTTCATGGAGAGACCCAACTAGACAAATTGAGCAAGTCCAAGGGGTCACTAGGGACACCCCCCCCAAAAGGAGATCCCCAACACCAACTTTGGGATGTAAGCTGCATAGATGTCCAAAAAAAGTTGTCAATTCTTGCATTAAATGTAGGGTGGTAAATATATCCTATTCCATCATGGGGCTTGGAGAAGACGGAGGCATAAAATTGAACCTCCAAAAAGACTTCTTTTACCGATCTATGGGGACCAGCTCTTACTAGCATTGAGAGTGGACAAGACAGCTACCATTGGTGTGATATGAGAATCTCCCATTTAGCACCAATTTTGGGATGTAAACTGCATAGTCAGGTCCAAAAAAAGTTGTGTCAATTCTTGCATTAAATGTAGGGTGGTGAATATATCCTATTCCTTCATGGGGCCTGTAGAAGATGGACAGAAAAATAATTTTGACTTTGCCTATGGACAAAAGAATTCAATCTATCAAAACATACATGACTTTTATTTCTCTGTAAGCGGTGGCTACTAATTCATGGATTGGTAGCACATGTCTGAAGCTTTTGCAGAGCTTTTATCAAGAGATTTAGGTGGGAGATGGATTGGTAGCACATATTTGAAACTTTTGTTCAACTCTACTGTCAAGAGCTTTATGTAGGAGATCAAAAGAAGATGTCCCGACCAAGCTAAATGACCTGAAACAAGATAAAGAAGGGCCAATACATGTTTTAATGTTGCTTATGTAGACCCTCATCAATCAACTAATTACATCACTGGACAACAAATACTTTGTGTCCTTGGTTGATTGTCACCTTACACACGGATTTGCATTCACTCAAGATTTTGAGCCTAGCCAAGGCATATGATGAGATCTTGAATTGAGCTATTCTTGGAAAAGCCTAGTGTAGCCGACTCCAAGAAAAACAATAAAGGCAAAGAAAGTGAGGTGGATGATGCCTCAACGTCAAGAAAAAGAGAGAACCAAGATTAAGAATGCCTTAAGACAAGAATTAGGATTCAAATGTAGACCTAGAAGAAATTAGAAATTTTGTAACAAGTGCTCTTGACATAGGCATACTGATAAGGATGAGCACACAACCAAGTATTATGATGTCACGTTTGAAAATGATCAAACATAGTATAGTGTTGGTGCACTAAGAAATGAGGAAAATGCAACCAAGCCAAGGTTGAGTGCCACCTAAAGCTAGATGCTTTTTCAGTGATGAAGATGGTCATACCAAGGCAGAATGCAAGTTATGGTTGAGACACATCAAGTTACTCAAGAGAAATAATGCCAAAAGATGAGAGAGATGGATATAGTGTGCCAATACTTCCTCATAGATGTGAAAAAATTAGCTGACATCAATGCAAATCACTTCGTTCCAGGGATCAATGAGACCAATTGTAGACAAGGTTGGGTCATCTAGGAGTGCCTTTTCTAATTGTTGATGAAAACCATCCAATCCAATCTAGAGTAGAGATAGTGGAAATAGCCAAGGATGAGAACCCTCCTTGGAAATTTCTAAAACAAGCAAAAATGCAATATCTCTTGGGTGTAGTGTTGTAGCCTACATACATTCTTGATGTGCATCAACAAGTTTAAGTGGCTTGGTGAGAAGGGTTGGGCATATTGTGAGAGTCTAGAAGCTCCCATGAGAGTACGATGGTGATGTATCTTTGAGCTACCAAGGAGGGGATGGCCAATGGAGGGAATGGAGACAAATGTGATGGACATATGTGGACAAAACTTATGCAGTATTGCATTTGGTTGCACAATTTGCAATAGTGTTTAGCTGTGTTTGAATGTCTCAATCCATCATGTCATAGACTACTAAATACTAGAATGAAGAATGATGCATTCTTTAAAGGTCTGCTATGAGAAGGAAGTCTGAAATCGGCATGGTCACTTTCAACAAGGACAGAGGGTCCTTGAGGTCTTATTTTTGCAAGGTAGTAGCCATGTGATTTATTGTGTGTGATAGTACATCTCACTAGGTGATGCCCCATGATGTGATATTGACTCTATTGATACATATAAGGAGGCATTTACACAAATTACAACTTGGAACACTAAGGAAGAACTTGATAAAGGCAATATTGATGGTGCAGGAAGCTATGCAACCAAATCACAATGTTGGAACTAGAAAAGGATGGGATGGGGAGACTCATAGAAATAATGTTATTGAAGATAAAATGATGTAAGGAGCCTCATTATGGTGATGCTGAGTTGTGCAACATCCTACAATAATTGGAGCCACCATAAAAACCACACAAGAAGGGGAAATCCCCTTAGTGCTAAATACAATAACACTTGTAAGGTGCTGAGGATTAATCATTTTTTAATTACTATTTTAATCATATTGCAAGACATTATAGGCAAAGCAAAGACAACTAATATACCTGGCAGTGGTGGAATAGATAGTATCAAATGGAAATGCATGTATCAATTATTCTATTGTAGTCAAATCTAAGGTCATAAATTTGAGGAGGATAAATGTTTTGTTTTCAAAATTTCTACAAGGGGTCCAAGTTTAGGGGTTGATAAAGATTATTGTATGAATTGGTATGGCTCTGGTGATCTAAATACTAGCTCAACGATGTTTGATGACAAAAAAAGAGTGGTATGCTAGAGCACATTTGCTTGCCATGTTTATGATCCAAGATATAAATGTTGCAGTGCAATTATCTCCAAAATGGCCTTGATGTACTAGCACCATGTTTATTTGCTACGGGGAAACATCCATATGGTTGCCCAATATCTCAAATGGTGTGGTTTTGCAATACCACATGCATACATGCATGGAATGATGACTCCAAGATTCATCTTGTAAAAGATACCATTCCACATGTGTGGCATGTGCACAAAGGGATATCTCTTATAGATGAAGAGGTTAACTCTCTTATAGTAGCAGGCTCTAAGCTGGAAAGAATAAAGGACTGCGTGTGCATGTCCAAATAGAATAGTGGTCCAAGATGATGTGTGCGTTTTGCCACCCCGTGCATACTAAAGGTCAAAAGTGTCAAAGGTAGGTTAACACTATATTAGGGAATTTGGGAATTTTCACAGAGTTTGGGAATTCCAGATATGGTTAAGATTCGACCACATGGTCAAATATTAACCCATTACTTGAAAGTGGAATCCATCCTAAACACCATATTAGGGAATCCTCCCAAGTCCCAGTTCAACTCTCGTTCAACTATGGGTTCAAGTTTTGGCCACATGGTCAAATCTTAACCCTTCCTTGACAGTGGGACTTGGGAGATTCCAAAATTCTCCAATATAGTCTTGGTTGTAAAAAATTCACCTTGCAATGGCCCTTGATGCATATATCATATAGGAAAGGGTTTTAAAGTTGGTTGAAGATGAAGTTTTTATGATAGAAAGCAAGGGCAACAACTCAACTACTGGCTTGCAATAGGAAGTGGCAATAAAAGAGACACCATACTGCACATGTCTTGACTTCCAAGAAGGGCTGGGAAATCATATGTGGCATGCAATCATATATTACTTTTGTTTCTTTGACTCGTGGGCCTTGATGAAAAAATGCATAGGTTTCACCTAGTAGCCTATGCTAAAGAGCCAAGAGGTGAGGCTTGCACTACTACACACGGATCCTATTATGACATTTACGTATCGACGTTTAGCACGCGTGGGGCACTAATCATTGGTATCAAAAGCACGTCCCGTAAAGCGTCGCTATATAGTGACATTAGGCAAACGTCGCTATATAGCGCCTATTACAAAAGTCGCTATATAGCGATACTGATATACTATTTTATAGCGACGTTTTTCCGAGAGGTTTTTTACTCATATAGGCCTTAAAAGTTAGTTTTTCCAATGACAAATTTTTTTAAATTTTCATACATGTTTGATCTCATAGAGAATAAAAATATGAGAGCATGTACATCAAGCCTTTGAAGCTCATATATTCATGTCCAAGTTTGAGATGAAAAAAATCAATTAAGAGCATTTACATTTACTGTTTCAAGTCTAAGGCGCTAAACAAGTCTATCTCCAACTCTATAATGAGTTAATCTCCTATATCATCATCGTACTCTAGCATCGTACATTCACCTAAAAGTACTTGATCATCTTATTCAATAAAGTGTGGTGATTCTTGATGATAGTTGTCTTCTTCCTCAATATCGTGATCTCCATCTTCCTCATGTGCGATGTCATTATTCGCATCTTCCTCGGCTCATATTGTGATCTTCATCTTCTTCGCTAGATTCATCGAGATTAATTGGATCTGGCATTGGTAGTGGCATCTCCATATCCACATCTCTATCTTCAAAAATTTGCTTGCTTCGTGGTGCAACTTGGATCACATACCACCATCTTGGATCAGAACGATCCGGATGAAAAACCACCTATATTGAAGATGGGTGCCAAATGTCGTTAATTATATATATGAAATTATGCTCAAGTACATGTATCAATGGATCTTTAAAAACGAAGGCTTCGATTAATTAAATCATTAGTATGCACCTGCTCATAGTGCTCGGGAAGAACAAAAGTATCACTTTCATCGGTCCAATGTTTGGTGGAGTCTATTGCAAAGAAACTGCTACTATCTTTTCTCACTGTCACATGGGGACCATTGTAAATAGTTCTAAACCATTTCACATCAAGAATGAAAATACTAAATCGTGAAATCAACTTCATATTTTTCGTGTATGGTTCCACAATAATCCAACTGTGCGGAGAGAAGATTGGTATCCGAAGGACTTGTTCGGCTATCTTGTGTGAAGTTAGCCATGACTCCACAATCATACGTGACTCTCTTTGAATCGATGCATTTCACATGAAAATGTCGTCCATAGGACCATAATGCACTGTACTTTTTGTACTGTAAAAGAGCATCATTAAAACAATGAAGATGCATCTAGTTTATAGCGTATATTGCCACAAATAATTACTTAATTACGTCAAGAGGTAAGAAACTTACATGCACCATACATCCAGATGATAACTCTCACTCGCACTCGTTTATTGTCTCTCCATCACGTTCAGTTTCACGTAGAGCCAGTTGTAGCCAATCAAGTGACATGTGAGTGGGGAGAAGAGACAGATCCCGTGGATATGGTTATGATCGCCTGTACATTACTCTGAATCTCGTTCTTGCGTTTATTCTTTCTGCTTTGGCCACTTCATATCTCTCAATCCACTTCTGCATCTTAGGGCTATTGACGATACAAAACTTATTGAATTTCTCCATTTGCTCTTCGCTCATCTTTCTTTCAATCCCTTTTCCTTGGGGAACCTTGCCAACGATGCGATCATCATCCTTGTTATGCCAAGCTTGTGGCATATCAGGACCCGTGGATGCAAGAAACTCTGTGATATATACTAATGACTCTTGCACAAGCCATCCCTCTGCCATGCTTGCTTCTGGTCTTTCTCTTTGTCTTACAAATCCCTTCAAAGTTTTCATAAACTGCTCGAGAAAAAACATCCATCGACTATGAACGGTACCTGCAATAGCCACCTTATCAACTATGTGCACAAGCAAGTGGACTTGAGTTGTCATAATGCTCGAGGGAAAGTGCTTCTCAAGCAAGCATACGGCTTCGATGGATTCCACCCTAGCCTTCTTGATGCTCGATATGGAGATCTCTTTTTGAGATATCCACCTATTTCACATGTCCATGTAAGATGTTTTCATAATCAGTCTACAGATTAATCAGCTTAAATTAAAGAATATGCAATGAATGTGATTTGATAGTAAGCATACCTCACAATACCACAGATCTTGAATATAGCATTTCTAACATCTTCTTGTAAGCACCCTTTTATTGTAATTGGGAGGATCAACTATCAAAGCAATAAAGAAGTCATGTCAACAATATAACATTATCATAATTATGCTAATGTATCACGATTATCGGTATACTAATTCTACTTAGAATACTTGTAAGACCTTGTGCCAATCATGGGACTTGAGCCCACTAAGCTTATTGTCCTTTGAAAATTCTCCTTTCAAGCAACGCATGTACCATGTCGGTGTTTGAAAAGAGGCAATGTCTGCCTTGACCACTACCTCCTCCCTCGTAGAGAGGATCCACATTGCTTTCGAGAGGACAACTTTTCCCAAAGCATGCACTTGGGGCCACAAATGAGACATCCTACTCATAGCACGCAAGTCTTCTCACACTCCTCTCGAGTCTTTGGAACCAACCAAGTGTGCCCAAATAGTAGCCCCCACATTCTTGAAGATATGCATGGGATCCAAGAGATGATTGATTTGTAACTGACCCCAATAAGGAAGCTCGTGAAAGATCGATAGCCTCTTCATACCACGAGGAGGTTCCTCTCCATTCGTCCTCGCCTTCAAATATGATGGTGGTGGATCAAGCTGATCTCCACGTGCGAGATGGTCGAGCGGAAGGTATCGAGCATGACCTTCATAAACATTTTTCCTCATATGTTTGGAGTAGCATGCAAGCGATTTCAAACCCGATCCACAAACAAGACAAGCATGGTACCCACTTGTAACAAGTCTTGCACGCATGCATGAATGTGTTAGTATAAGACATGCATGCGAAAGAGAGTGATAAAAGCATAATCTTATATTATACATGTAGAGACACAACCACGTACTTGCGCACTCTCCATGTCCTGGGTAATGCATGGTCCACATCAAGATGTTCCTGACCAAAATATCATTGGTATGTCTAGGAGCTCTGGAAATATCAAAGACCCACACTCCTCTCCATAATATTTGTAACTCCTCTATCAAAGGTGCCATGTACATGTCCACATTTTTTGCCTTGTACTTTCCTGGCACAAGTAGTGCAAGCATGAGGTGTCCCTTTTTTATTGTTAGCCATGGTGGGATATTATAATTCACCACGACTATGGGCCATGTCGACCAAGATGTCAAGCGTAACCCGAAAGGATTCACGCCATCCATGGCGAGCCCAAGATGTAAGTTGCATGGCTCCCTCGCAAAGTCTGGCCACTGATTGTCTATGTGCTTCCAAGCTGCACAATCTGCGGGAATCCTCAATGTGTCATCAGTGGACCGATGAGATGCATGCCATTTCATCAACTCCGCTATGGATTTGCATCGAAACATGTGTTGTATTCTTGCAATGATGGGAAAGAGTCTCAAGACCTCTACCGGTATCCGCTCACCCTATAAGTCATCTCTATATCGTTGTTCCCCACACTTTGGACAACTAGCCAAATCTCCATGCTCATGATGAAAGAGAATACAATCATTACGGCAAGCATGGATGGTATCATAATCCATACCCATCGTTGTTAGCATCTTTTTTGCTTCATCTCTTGATGTGGGCATGGTATTTGGTGCAGGAACATCTTCTGGAGCAACCTATCATAATTCAAACATACATAGGCTTCGATTAATGATGATTCAGTATACACTAATCCATACATGATGATTCTCTACACAAAAAATATCCAAATAATGAGTCAAATTAATGCAAGAGCTAACCTCATTAAGGCCAAGACACTTGTATCCGACCACCCATACTTTACTTGCAAATTCAAGATTGAGAGACAAGCACGTAGTTTAGACATCCTAGCACCCTCGTACAATTGTGTTGATTGCAACTCTCGCATTTTGACCTCAGACTCTGACATCACGTGTACATGGGATGTAGTGCCCCTAAAAATAGAATCCATCATGTCGACCATACCCTCGTCATCATCTGAGAGACTATAGTCTTGCAAAAAGTGTGAAGGTATATGCATACCCTCGTCAGCCTCCTCATCCTGTTTTAAGATTTTGTGTAAATATAAGATCTTGTATTTCCTGGTATCCAATATTAACTGCGAACTTAAATAGCTTTGACTTATCGATAATCCATCAACATGTGCAACACCAATGGCGGGTATTGGTTTGGGCTCCTCCCTATACATCCACAAGTGGTGCATGATAATACGATGTTGATATCGTACTTCTCGCTTCCAATGAGTGCAATGATAGTATAACCTCTTCGTAAGCCACTTTCATGTGCTCCCGGGCATTGGCGCATCATCGGACGAGCTTCCACTCGTCCTTTCCATCTACACTTATAAAATCACAACATAAGTTGCAAGAAAATATATTAATAGTTATAAAATAGCATCTATGAGCTTCTTTTTTAACTAAGAACATAAAGTGTCTTAAAGCGTCGCTATATAGCGATGCTTTTAATTAAAAACGTCGCTATACAGCAACGGAAAATGCTCGGGGGGGTCACTATGTATAAACCCTCTATATCACATGCGTTCAAGGCCTATATTTAAAATCCCTTATCTATAAATTTTTTCATTAATAAAATGTGTCCCTTTCTATACAAATCTGTAAATTTTTTCCAAAACTATTATAAATAGTCCCTTATGTATATTTATTTCTGTAAATTTTAGGAATAAAAAATATCCTTCTGTTGAACTCACGTGATAGGGTTACATATAATGAGTGCCCCCCCCGAGGGAAAATGTTGTTATATAGCGTCGCTATATAACGATGCTGTGGGTTAAAACCAAAACTCGACACAACGCGTGGCGCTTTCTCCTCCCACCTATTTCCGATGACCTCCCACCTATTTCTGATGACCTCCCACTCTATTCTCCACTCCTCACCCCTCTCCTAGCTCTTGTGCTCCCTCTCCACCCTTCTCTCTCTTTGGTTTCTTGAAAGGAAGTTTTTTAATAGGTGAGTCTCTTTCAACAATGTAGGTAGGTTTTTTGCTAGATTTTGTTTTGTGAGTGCTTCTCCTTGTATTGCTAAACCTGTAAACTAGTTTTTATGCTTGATTTCAAAGGATTGAAACAAAAAAAGAGATTTTAAGAAAGAAAGAAGACTCACCTCTTCTATTCGTTTTTGTATTTCTCTTCCTTCTCTTTCTCCTTGCCTCCTCAATCTCCTCCTTTCAAGAAGTTGCTTTTGTAATCTCCTCCTTCCTCTAACATCTTATTTGAAAAATGGTATGTTTCCTCTCTTTTGTAGAGCCAATCCACAACACCGAGTAGGATGTACTATTCTAGGTAAGTGCTTCCTCTTTTTTCCATTTGTTATTTTTGTTATTTGCATTGGCTTGCAGCTAGCGCCTTAAGCGCTAGCTACAGTGATGGGCATAGGAACCCTCTCTTCCCCTCTTTTTTCTCTTCTTTCCCTCTTCTCTCCTCTTCTTTCCCTCCTTTCCTTCTTCTCTCCTTCAATCTTTCAATCTCTTTCCCCCTCTTTTTCCCTCTTTCCTTTCCCTCTTCTTCTCTCTTTCCCCCTTCTCTTATGCTCATGCATAAGCATAAGCATGAGCATATGTCTCCTTCTCTTATGCTCATGCTTATGCTTATGCATAAGAGGAGCATAAGCATGAGCATATGTCTTATTCTCTCATGCTCATGGTTATGCTTATGCATAAGAGGAGCATAAGCATGAGCATATGTCTCCTTCTCTTATGCTCATGCTTATGCTTATGCATAAGAGGAGCATAAGCATGAGCATATGTCTTATTCTCTCATGCTCATGGTTATGCTTATGCATAAGCATAACCATGAGCATGAGAGAATAAGACATATGCTCATGCTTATGCTTATGCATAAGAGGAGCATAAGCATGAGCATATGTCTTATTCTCTCATGCTCATGGTTATGCTTATGCATAAGCATAACCATGAGCATGAGAGAATAAGACATATGCTCATGCTTATGCTCTGCATAAGCATAACCATGAGCATGAGAGAATAAGACATATGCTCATGCTTATGCTCCTCTTATGCATAAGCATAAGCATGAGCATAAGAGAAGGAGACATATGCTCATGCTTATGCTTATGCATGAGCATAAGAGAAGTAGACATATGCTCATGCATAAGGATGAGCATATATCTCTTTTTCCCTCTTTACTTTTCCTCTTCTTCTCTCTTTCTTTCCCTCTTTCCCCTTTTCCAATCTCTCTTTCCTTTCCCTCTTCTTCTCTCTTCTCCTCTTTTCCCCCCTCTTTTCATGCTCATGTTCTTATGCTCATGCATAAGCATAAGCATGAGCATATGTCGCCTTCTCTTATGCTCATGCTTATGCTTATGCATAAGACTCCTCTTATGCATAAGCATAAGCATGAGCATAAGAGAAGGAGACATATGCTCATGCTTATGCTTAAGCATGAGCATAAGAGAAGTAAACATATGCTCATGCATATGTCTCTTTTTCCCTCTTTACTTTCCCTCTTTTCCCTTTTCCAATCTCTCTTTCCTTTCCCTCTTCTTCTCTCTTTCCCCCTTCTCTTATGCTCATGCATAAGCATAAGCATGAGCATATGTCTCCTTCTCTTATGCTTATGCTTATGCATGACTCCTCTTATGCATAAGCATAAGCATGAGCATAAGAGAAGAAGACATATTCTCATGCTTATGCTTATGCATGAGCATAAGAGAAGTAGACATATGCTCATGCTTATGCATGAGCATATGTCTCCTTCTCTTTACTTTCCCTCTTCTTCTCTCTTTCTTTCCCTCTTTTTCCCTTTTTCCAATCTCTCTTTCCTTTCTGTCTTCTTCTCTCTTCTCCTCTTTCTACCCCTCTTTTTCCTCTTTCATGCTCATGTTCTTATGCTCATGCATAAGCATAAGCATGAGCATATGTCACCATCTCTTATGCTTATGCTTATGCAGAAGACTCCTCTTATGCATAAGCATAAGCATGAGCATAAGAGAAGAAGACATATGCTCATGCATGAGCATAAGAGAAGTAGACATATGCTCATATGTCTCTTTTTCCCTCTTTACTTTCCCTCTTCTTCTCTCTTTCTTTCCCTCTTTCCCCTTTTCCAATCTCTCTTTCCTTTCCCTCTTCTTCTCTCTTCTCCTCTTTTCCCCTCTTTTCCCTCTTTCATGCTCATGTTCTTATGCTCATGCATAAGCATAAGCATGAGCATATGTCTCTGTCTCTTATGCTTATGATAAGACTCCTCTTATGCATAAGCATAAGCATGAGCATAAGAGAAGAAGACATATGCTCATGCTTATGCTTATGCATGAGCATAAGAGAAGTAGACATATGCTCATGCATAAGCATGAGTATATGTCTCTTTTTCCCTCTTTCCCCTTTTCCCCCCTCTTTCCCATCTTCTTCTCTCTTTCCCCTCTTCTTTCCCTCCTTTCCTTCTCCTTCTCCTTCTCCTTCCCTCTTTCAATCTCTTTCCCCTCCTCTTCTCTCTTTCCCTCTTCTTCTGTCTTTCTTTCCCTCTTTCCCCTTTTCCAATCTCTCTTTCCTTTCCCTCTTCTTCTCTCTTCTCCTCTTTTCCCTCCTCTTCTCCTCTTTTAATTCCCTCCTCTTTTCCCTCTCCTCTTTTCCCTCCTCTTCTCCTCTTTTCCCTCCTCTTTTCCTCTTCTTCCTCTTTTCTTCTTCCTCTTCTTTTCCCCTTCTTCCTCTTCTTTCCCTCTTTCCTTTCCCTCTTCTTCCTCTTCTCCTCCACTTTCTCTTTTCCCTCTTCTCTCCTCTTCTTTCCCTCTTCTTCTCTCTTCTTTCCTTCTTTCCTTTCCCTCTTCTTCTCTCTTTCCCCTCTTCCAATCTCTTTTCCTTTCCCTCTTCTTCCTCTTTTCCTTTGCCTATGCCTATGCTCTGCCTATGCCTATGCCTATGCCTATGCTTATGTTTGTTTTTTGTTTTTTGTTTTCGTGTTTGTGTCTGTTAGACATGGGATCACGTTGCACGTCCGACGAGTATGGACAACCTCGCAGGAGGAATCATCACGATCTATATGTTGTAGAGGACTTTGATTCCTCTCAGGCGACACCTGAGGGGACTACCCTTGGTCCGAATCCTCTCGGACCTAGCATTGCGACTACCCCTGGTCTGACTCCTCTCCGATGTAGCACTGCGACTACCCCTTGGGGAACTCCTTTGCTAGCCGTGCATGGAATTGTCGGGAGTCCTGACGAGTTTGTAGCACAGATGAGCGATGAGGAGGCAGCGAGATTCTTCTCTCTGCTATCTTAGAGGACCTTAGCAATTACCTCCCCTACACCAACGGCTGGATGTACTGCCCAGCCGTCCCCTCATGCCCCTTCGACCAAGGGGTCATCAGTTGTGCATGCCTCTCATAAGGAAAGGAAGAGTAGGAGGGGTAGCTTATGTTGTGCTAACTCGGGAGATGTAGACGAGTTAGCACACTCACATCCCTATAGGTCTCCACTTGGTTCAGAGACACAATATCAGTCAGGTCCCTTGCCCTCTCCTACTTCCACTACTACTCCTCGCTCCGGAAGCACTCACACAGCTTCCACTCCTTCTGAATCTGCTACCATCAGTCGTCCTTACTCATCAGGGGATCTCTCCTATCAAATCACGGTTGCCAGAGAGATAATAGAATATAGAAATGGCAAAGTAGTGATGGCCACCATGAGGCGGTTGATGAGCCATCACTTCAAGAGTGGCATTGCTACCAATTGGTGGTATCAAGATGACCAAAAGAAGCAGGCGGTCATCGATGAATTAAAACAAAAATACCCTAACCCGCCAAATTGGGAGTTTAATGAGAATTATATGCGAGAGCGCATGGGTTTGGTCTTCAAGCATCGTAGATCAACCTTGCATACTTCCATCACAAAGGGGTTGGCTAAACCTAACTAGGCAGACAAAGCTGATTGGAAGTTCTTCAAGAAGCAGAATAGGGACCATCCCGAAATGTTCAAGGGTCAGAGGAGGGCTGCGAAGAGATGGCTGGACATCATAGGTACTTCGCACTTTGGTGTAGGCGGACGGTTGGCATTCAAGGCAACCGTGGTAAGTCTACTTCTTCTCATTTAATGTATTGTTCTATTTGTTTTACTACATATTACATGCACTTTCGCTAACTCTAACTCTCATAATTTGGATCCACAGCAAGCTGCGATGGGTCATCTTCCTACAGATGCAGAGATGTGATGCACATTTTGCATATAGGAACAAAGCTGTGGTTTATTGAGTAAGAGGCAATGGGAGCGACGGTCGATTGGGCTGAGGTGGCTGCTTGCACAGTATAAGTCTACTCCTACTTGTAATCTCACTTTTTAAATTGTTTTATTCTTTAAGTTCCAATCTAATTTTCAATTTATATGGTTCACTCTTAGGGTCAAAGCTCAAACGTCCCATCACCAGAGGCGAGCGATCACCAGGGCCAGGGATCAGACGCACGTGATGAGGATCAGGGAGAAGGCGCAGCTCATGAGGACCAAGGATCAGGCCAACAAGATGAGGATGAGGAAGAGGATGATGAGGACGATTCGAATGAGTAGTAGTAGTAGTAGCAGCAGTTTGCATTTTCTTCGCCATGTATGTCATTTTTATATATCCGCTCGTTTGAGCAATTTTGTATCACTCTTTCGAAAGGGTAATTTTGTAACAAACAATGTTGTATATGTTCGACATGTATATGCTTTTGTTGCTCGATCATTTCATTTGAGCGATTTTGTATCACCCTTTTTGCAAGGAAAATTTTGTTATAAAAAACTTTTTTTTGTAGTTACAAAAAAAAAAAGCATTAGTGGGGTAAAACAGGGCTTGCTATGGCCCTGTTTAGCCCCACTAATGCTTTTTTTAAAGTTCTATTAATCATCGCTATATAGTGACATTTACCAGTGTCACTATATAGCGACGATTATCAGTGTCGCTATATAGTGATGTTTAATAGCGTCGCTATATAGCAACGCTTTATAGCGACGGTTCTTTTTTGATGCTTTTAACGACTTTAATAACGACGTTTGCGCCCGTAAACAATTTTTTTAAAAATGTAAAAAGCGTCGGTATTTTTGTCGAAAAAGGGGCTATGTCTTGTAGTGTTGCCCTCACAAGGAGAATACCACCTTTTTAGTAGGCTAGGACATGTACATAATCTGTGACCCTATTCATAAGTCTATTTGTAGATGCAGTTCATAATTACCATATAGGCGCACATATTTTGAAGATATCAGGGTTGTGGCATGCCCTAACCTAATTGTTTTGAGGAAGGGAAAGGGCCAAAACACTACTTATCCTTAATAAAACTAGTTAGTTTTGATGTAACAAAAGCTCTAGTGCATGGTGTATCACCACCTTCATCAAACCAATGATTGTATTGCATGCAAGTTAGTGATTAAAATGGTACTTTGTGCACATGGCATACTCCTTTGTACATACATTGTTGAAGTGTACACCTCTCTCTCTCTCTCTCTCTATATATATATATATATATATATATATATAGTCCTCTCTTTATAGACTTAAGCCTCTCTCTCTCTCTCTCTCTCTCTTATCCTCTCTTTATATATATATATAACTTAAATATATACAACTTTATATATAAGCCTAACCCTCCCTGTAATGGAAGCAATTTTTTTAGCCTTGGGGTTTTCAAGTCACATCATACCCATACTATGATCAAGGTAAATGACTAGTGCATAGTTGCTAGTTGGGTAAATGTTCCATCGCTCTCCTAAAGTATGAAAGGTACTCCAAAAATTGCAACCAACTCACAAAACTTACAACCGCTAGCCTAGGTTTTCTCACCTATATCTACATCCACTTGGCTAGATCCATTCGCCTAAAATTTTCACTCGTGGGAAATATTAAGGGACGTAGATATCTTTCCATTCAAGAGTTGACATAAACATTAGAAGAATTCTTCAAATGAAATCCAGATATGTGTAATAAAATTAGTCAAAATATTTTTGGGCTAGATTTTCAATGCTTATTTTAATGTTGTATAAGTGCCATTTTTCCATGTTGTCACCTTTATGTTTTTATGTTTTCATTAATGTTCAAAATTAAAATCAACCAACATGTCACACGCATTCTAGATTAGACATACTTGGTGGTACTCAAGGCAATTTTTTAATCTTAAACTTATTGAGGCACTAACTGGGGTGCACCATTGGCACATTGGGCTACATTAACCCAAATGAAATAACACTTGATAAGGATATATAAGATAGGATAACCAATCATTATACCAAGACAAGTCACATTTTCTGAGCCAAAACCTATGAGCATAAAACTTTGAGCGATAATGTTTGATACCAACCATGCTAGTATATTTCTCAAAGGAATATACAATTCTTTCTCAATTTCTCATTTATAGAACCATATACTTACTTATTTATCATTATAACCCTCATTTTAGAGAGCATCATCTATATATGAACAAATAATGAACACTTTAGAAACTCCTATAAATCCCTCCCTACCATACTCTCTTTTCAAGATTATGGCAATTCAATCAATTTAAAAGGGTTTCCCTTAGCTTTAGTAATCCCATATTTGAAGTATTCAGAAGCTCTCATGTAACAATGTATACCATATTCCTTGGATGAGTAGGAGAAGGATATTGAAGATCTCATAATTGAAGCCATTATTATTGATCATAAATTAATCTCTAATACATTATCAAATGTGGGAAGAAAAGGGAGGCATTTTCAAAATATTCCCAATTCTCCAAACCTAAGTACTTTTAAGAAAATGTGGTCCCTACTAATCTCCTTCCTACTATAATATGATTTAGGAAAAAGTTGTCACTCTCATATACATCTTGAAATTTACAATTTATCTCTTATATACCTATAAAAATTATAATTTTAAGCCTACCATTACATAGGTCATGAAATTTTGAATAGTTTTCCTTTCAACAGCTCCTCAATCTGGGCTATGGAGTAAAAGTTATGACCCATTGTTTGTAGGCTCTCCAAGGGTATTCCACCGACGGAATAGTGTTGGGGCAAGCTCTTGAAACCATATTCCTCTAGCAGAATACACTTAGAGGTTCCATTAAAAAGACGTTATATATTTTTCTTAGCTCATCCTGAGGATCTGTAATGAGGATATTTGCTCAAAATTTTATGATCCAACCATTGATGAAAGGAAAAGAAAGGATATTTGAAAGTCATAAAATAAGTCGCCATTTGGACATTATATATGTATATTATATAAAGGTATATTTATATCTATCTCTATTCATCAATATTTCATATTTACTTACATATTCCTTGAAATAATTTGGAATTTTGTGCTTCCCAAAAATGACTTGAGCCTATATATTTTGACCCCTCCCACCTTTTGTCTGCTCGTCGCTCGGGGGTTTTTGCTCAAAAAATGGAAACCCCCTAGATTTACAAAGACTCAGATATGAATAGGCATTTTTTTTTATAAGTTCATACCCAAACGATGCAATAAGTTGTGGTTGATAAGGGCAATTCGGGCTACATTGATCTCCAAAAGGAACAAAGCTTGTTGAGGACTTATAAGATACATCAATCACAAATACTACCAAGTGTGGTACCCAAGGATTACGTTCATGTTTAATGGGTTATTAGAATTTGTTAATTACTCTTCAAAGTAGTGTGAAAACAATGTGATCACATTGTTTACTGGAAAAAATCACTAGAAAACCGGATAAAACTATTATCGGTACATAAGATACTAGTGACCGTAGTACTAACATTATTGATGGTAATGCTCATTATCCTAGTGATATAAAATTGATGGTAATATACACCGCCAAGATAATGAACATTAACACCGGTAATGTTAGTACTACTGCCGGTAGTATCTCATGTATCGGTAGTGTTGTGGGTTGCAAATTCCTAGTTTCTTACACAGCTCGGTGCTACATATTGGTGGAAATGGTGATAGAGACTCATCATTCGATCCGGTTGTGGTTCATATCCCAATAAACCCTTTGGTAAGTTGGGAAAGAAAGTGAACCATGATTTGGATCTTAATAGTTGTAAGGCTAAGTGGGGAAGAGTGAGTAAGCATTCATTATGCTTGTGGGTGTGGTTTGCTCCTCCGATTCCTTACATCTTGAAAAAATTGTAGACCACAAACATGAGGACTAGTGGTTGCGAGTCTTTGTTGTGTGTTCTTGAGGGTGGTTTGACTCCTTGCATTTTGGAAAACTTGTGGACCACGATCACGAGTGCCAATGAATGCGATTGTTAGTGAGGAGTCTTAACTCTTAAGCTAAGGGCCTTAGGTATGAAGAGAAGGGGGAGACAAGATGGAAATGATTTGAGTAGAAATAGGCCAGCAGAGCATTCAACATTGTGTGGCCCCAGGAGTTGTTCTACAATAGCTTGCTAGAGAAGTTGCAACCTTCTAGAAAAATATGAAGAAGATCAATTTGGGAAAGTCAAGGTGTAAGTGGAGTAGAGTTTGTAAGCATACTCAGTGATGGAAGTACAAGTGTTGTAGGCTCCCATGCCAGAGCTCCTTGTGTGGACACTAGCATGCAAGATAGATCACCACATATGGCTCGTGAAGCTTTATCGGCAATTGCGACACCTAACTTCAGGCAACCCATGATAGTTGCGAGCATCTGGATTCAAGATTTGGAGAATGATAAATATGTACTTTTAGCTAGAAAAGTAATCGAGACCAGAGGCTATAGACTAAGTATGGCGACGCTCAAAGGCCATAGAGAAGTGGAGAGCATGAGGGCGAAGGGATGTCCTAGGGGTGAAAAAGGAATTAGAAGTGGAGGGAAGGAAAAGGGAGACTATGACACAAGGGGAAAGGGAGAGGGGGAAGAGAAGCATGAACATGATAGGAGGAGGAATGTTGAGATGTAGACATCAAGGGAAGTGAACCATACTTTATTGGAAAGAAGGGATGAGAGGGAAATATCAAAATACTAGCTAGGTGGCTTTACAAGAATGAGCGTGTCTCATCAAGGAATAGCCCCTTCCTTTTATAGCCAAAAGAGGGGGGTCTCTCCTCATTAATGTATCCTCCCACATGCATGGTGTGTGTGGAAAAGTCTCCCATGTGGGCTAGGTGGTTACGCACTCTCAATTGTGTGCGACAACCCTTTGCCTCAATTTTCCACATAAATCAAGCCCCATATCTCAAGTCTATGATACTCCCTTGGTCTCTTTCCAATTTTATAATATGTTCAAACCTCTAGGAGGACAAGTGGAGGGTTGGCACAAGGAATCTTGCCACCTCATCCTACTTTCCCCATTATTTAACTAGCTCTCTTGGTCCTTCTATACCTCCCCCACATGGGCCTATCCCATATGGAGGGAATAACTCAATATAATAGCAATCTCCACCCATTTTATATTGCTTCTCCCATGGACTTTGAGCCATATCTCACTTAATGCATCCTAGGTGGAGGGGTGGCACATGGAGGGGCCATGCCACCTTGCATTTTATAATAGTACTATCATGGATTATGTACAACACACCTTATGGGTCCTCTTACATGGAAGGGTGGCACATGGTCATGCCCTGCCACCTCAACCTTGGGCCCTATGCACACCATATTTTATTATACTATTGCCACATATACAAACACACATACATATTAATGCCTTTTTCCTTAGACAATTTTATCCATAACAGTTCCCCCCCCAGGCAGGGAATGCACAGCATTTCCATGCCTGGGACCATCACGCACAAAGAAAGGCTTGAGGTAACGCTTGTTGATCACCTTCTTGCCATATGGTTCATGCAGCTCCTGAACTTGGACAGACCCATTGCTACGTTCTTTGATGACTTTGTATGGACCAGCCCACAGTGGCAGAAACTTCTTATCCATTTGGTGGTCCAATCTATTATCAAAGCATAGCACAACATTCCCCTCAGCAAAGTGTCTTTCCCATCCCTTGCGAATCTTAGCATCCAATCGGGCCTTTTGTCGATTCTTTTGGATCTCTGTTTGATGTAGTGCAAGGCGTCGGGTCTCATCTAACTTCTCAAGTTGTACCAATCGGGCCTCTACATGTTCATCTCCTATCATCCTCTGTTCCTGCGCCAATCTCAAGGCCGGAATCTCTATCTCTAGTGGTAAAACTGCCTCAGTACCATACACCAACTCAAAAGGGGTGTGTCCTGTAGATGTTTTATGAGTGATGTTGTAAGCCCACACGGCTTCAGTGACCTTCTGATCCCATTGGCTCTTATTCCCTGTGGCCATTTTTCCTATGGTTTTATAGAGGAGGCCATTGGTCCGCTCTGTTTGACCCATGGATGCTGGATAATAGATGCTAGAAGTGTGATGATCAATGCCCATGCGATCCATGAGTAACTCCACTGCTTCATTTAAGAATGGACTCCCATGGTTAGAGACTATCTCCATGGGTGTCCCAAACCTTGTGCAGATACGTTCAAAGATGAAATTTGAAACTGTCTTGCCATTTGTAGTAGAAAGAGCGATAGCTTCAGCCCACTTAGTGACATACTGAGTGGCTACCAAAAGATACTTCTTTTTGCGGGCTGTCATGGGCAAGGGTCCGACAAAATCTATTCCCCACTTCTGAAACGGATGGATGGACATCACTGGATGATGTTGCCCGGGACGCAAATCCTTCCTACCAAAGAATTGACATGGTTCACAGGTTTTGCAATACAAAGTGACATCCTTGAACAAGGTCGGCCAATAGTATCCAGCATGTAAAATCTTCTTAGCTGTATAGTCACTGGCATAGTGGCCTCCACAAAATCCATCATGATAATGCTTCAATACCTTAGGCACTTCATCTGCATCAATGGCCCGTTTGAGTACCCCATCCATGCCTTGACGGTACAACACCCCATCAAGGAGGGTATAGCGCCTACTATCTCTGCGGATCTTCTTTCTCTCATAGCTAGTACTTTCTAAAGGAAAGGAGAAAGCTGTCAAAAACTTGTAGATACCACCATACCACGGATCCCCAACTTCTATGGCTGCTACAAGGGTTACATCAAGGCACTCCTCTAAATCAATCAAAGCATTCTTCAAGTTGGAACAACCCCCTTTTACAATTTTGAAAGAAAAATCATATTCTTGTAGAACTGCCAACCATTTGGCCAACCGGCCCATGGGATTTGGTGATTGAAGAACCTGCTTTGCAAGACCAATGCTAGTGAGTATAAAGAAGGACTTTCCAGCCACATAATGCTTAAATTTCTCAATGCAAAACACCAAAGACAAGGCATGCTTGTCGACCTCTGAATAGCATCGCTCAGTGTCGAGCAATTGTCGAGAAGCAAATCGAACGGGATACATGAACCGATCTTCCCCTTGCTGGAGAAGAATACCTGCCAGAGTGTGCTCACCAAACCCAGGATTGATATAGAAGGTCTTTGACCAGTCTGGATTGCGTAGAATGGGTTCTGAAGCCAGAGCATTCTTGATTTGTGCAAAACCATGATCACAATCCTCATCCCAAGAAAAATCAACCCCATCTTTCAATAGCATAGTCATGGGCCGTGTCAAAGCAGCATACTGATCAATGAAGCGATGATAGTATCCTGCTAGATTGACAAATGAGCGTACCTGACGTTTGGTTGTAGGTGGGGAGAGTTTGAGGATGGCTTCTACCTTCTCGAGGTCAGGCTTGATGCCCTTGGATGAGACAACATGTCCCAATAACCTCCCTTGAGTGGCTCCAATGGTGCATTTCTCAGGGTTGAGACTACCATTTGCATCATTGACCCTTTGGAAGGCCAATCTAACCTTCATGATGTGCTCCTTACGTGATGAGAATATACAAAAATCATCTAAAAACACCTCCAAGAAATCCCCCAAATAAGGAGCAAACACCATCTGCATAAATCTTTGAAAGGTGGCAGGAGCATTGGTGAGGCCAAATGGCATTACTTTGAATGCAAATGTCCCCCAGGGTGTGGCAAATGTGGTTTTAAGCACATCTTCCTTGGCAATTCTGATTTGATAAAACCCAGAGTAACCATCACAGAAAGTATACATCTCATGACCACTTACCTTCTCAAGAATGAGGTCTTGAAAGGGTAGAGGATGATGATCCCTCTTGGTGGCAGCATTGAGCTTCTTATAGTCGATGCAGACCCGCCACTTGTTGTTTTTCTTTGGGATGACTACCACTAGTGAAACCCATTCAGTATTGTGAACCGGAACAATAAACCCAGCCTCTACAAGCTTCTGCAACTCTGAGCGCAAAGCGTCAGTCTACAGGGGCCCTAATCTCCGATACTTTTGAGCCACAGGCTTTGCATCAGGCTTCAGCTCTATCTTGTGCTCTATGGCAGTCACATGGCGAAGGTGGTGGTAACTAGTTGCAAAGAGGTCAGGGAAATCTTTGAACATTTCAAGAAACTCATCTTTCTCACCTGGAGTGAGGTCTGGAGAAAGCATTGATTCGAGCTGTTGAGGACTAGCTGTTATCTTTTCTGTAGGTGGCAGGGTCAGAGACACCCCCATCATGTAAACTTCCTCCTCTGAGAATTCGTCCCCCCCGTCTGATTCTTCCATGGACTCAGACATCGAAGATGAGATAGTATCACTGTCATGCTCCTCTTCTTCTTCCGGTTCCGTGGCACCAGGTTGCACCGGGATCTTCTCCTTGGAAGCACCAAAAGACATGTGTCCTGTCTTCCAATAGCTGACTGCATCACTCTTTCTCAACCATGGTCTCCCGAGTATGGCTGGGTAACTTCGGCCTATATCTTCAATTTCCACTACATAGAAATTGATAGTGGTGGTCAACCCATTGACAGTGATGGGCAAATCCTCAATGATTCCCATGGTGGAGAGTCGTCGACCATCTGCTACCTTGATTCGAGTGGAGTAACGCCTTGTACATTTCAAATTCAATTTCTTCATGATTCGGGGCACCATGATATTACATGCAGCTCCCCCATCAACACACACATTTTTGACATGGCAATTATCTATGATGACATCTACTGTATGCGGATGCCAATCAATTTCTTCAGAGATAGAAGATACCTCTCGTACCTTTCCCTTTTTCTTGCTCTTCCTTATTGAGAGACCTTGCTGCACCTCACGTCTCACCTTAGGGCTTAATGCTATTAGTTGAGGGAGTGTGATGCTCAAAGACCGATGAGCAAGGTCTTGAACGACCGAATAGTCCTCTTGCCCTGAGCCGATGGGAAAATCCGAGGGTGACCACTTACTCCTGCGAGATCTTTTAGTCTTCTCTATTGGTGGGTCTGCCATCTCAGCATCTGAGGGCTCTGAGAAGGATACCTTCTTCCTGGGGCGGCCTGGTCCACGGTTTGGAGAGGGGTCCAAGGTAGCACGAGTTCTTTTCCCGAGATCAAGGATCTCCACATCAGAATCCTCAGTGCCCGACTCACTTAGAAGACTCACCCTTGGAATATTGGGGCATTATGTGCGATAATGACCCTTCTGGTGGCATTCGTAGCATACAACCTCGGGGGGGTCACTATGTATAAACCCTCTATATCACGTGCGTTCAAGGCCTATATTTCAAATCCCTTATCTGTAAATTTTTTCATTAATAAAATGTACCCCTTTTCTATACGAATCTGTAAATTTTTTCCAAAACTATTTTAAATAGTCCCTTATGTATATTTATTTCTGTAAATTTTAGAAATAAAAAATATCCTTCTATTGAACTCACGTGATAGGGTTACATATGATGAGTGACCCCCCCGAGCATACAACATTAGCACGATCTCTTGGAGGGCGGTTGGCTTGATTTCTGATGCCCACCATCTCAAGCCGAAGATCATTCAGGGCCTTGGCTAGGTCATTGATTCCAGGTTCTGTTGCAGGGGGGGCCTCTTTAGTTGGAGGGGCCACGGGAGTAGAGAGGAGGGGAGCTGGTGGGCAAGGCTGGGGAAATCTTTGAGGCGGAGGATGAGGATATCCACCTTGTTGAGGGTAAGCATCTAAGGGAGGACCATACATTTGAGGTGGAGGCGGTGGATACATCCCTGATGAGGGGTGGGGGTATGCCCCTGAGCTAGACCCCCCAGGT
The DNA here is from genome assembly GCF_047967505.1 of Dipteris shenzhenensis. Taxonomy (NCBI): domain Eukaryota; kingdom Viridiplantae; phylum Streptophyta; class Polypodiopsida; order Gleicheniales; family Dipteridaceae; genus Dipteris; species Dipteris shenzhenensis. The sequence goes on along the minus strand of NC_141628.1, from coordinate 15,695,550 downwards.
TGTTGTTGCAGGAATGGAGGGGGATGCGGAGGGACAATCATCTTCTTTGAAGCGGGGTCAGACTGAACTTTATCAAACTTTTGAGCAATCTCATGTGCTAGCACCATAGTTTCTAGATTCTCCCATTTAAGCTTGAGGCGGAATTCATCACTCGCTCGTGCTACAAGGTAGCCCAGCACATGCTGAGTCATTCCAGCTCGAAACCCGGCATTGTCCTCCTGTGTGGCAATCAAACGGTCCAGGAGCACGGCCGCTCGATCCACATATCGACGCGCCGTCTCACCTTCTGACTGCTTCAAATTTGCCACCTGCAGGTACACATTCTCCGGCTCCTCTTCTTTGCTGAAATACTCAATCATTGCTGCTGTCAACCTTGGCCAGCTTTGGTGAACATCTTCGGCTTGCTTCTCATACCACACTTGAGCCAAACCTTCTAGAAATGTGGGAAGAACCAATAGCCATCTGTCTTCAGTAAGAAAGTTGAGAGAAACACAACGGTGCTTGAAAGCCACAAGATACTCATTTGGATTTTCTTCTACCCGTCCACAAAACACGGGAATGTCAGCCATGCTTGGAAGATGGAAAAGAGGGGCTTATCTATGGACGAACAATACTAAGAGGAAGCTTGAACTGAAAATCGGGTGAAGATACATCCAAAAAGCACACATAGGCAGGGTAGGGTGTGACTGGTGTAGTGTGAAATATTACACGAGAAGAATCTTCAGCATAGAATAGCACATAGACAATCTTAAAAGGACCAACCCTCATGATATCACATTGATCATTACACGCGAGGGTTAGAGGCGCGGCGTTGCATGAGGTTGTTCATCAAGGCAAATAAGAATGCCATGACAAATGTCAACAGTTGGAGAGCTTGCACATCACCTTCAGCTTCTTCCAGTTCTTGTAGTCGCCATGCTATTTCTTCAAGGGGTGTGCGGTCTGGCATTCTTCTTTTGAGCAATGTCCTTGAGAACCCTCTTGATGATCTGCCGAAGTCGGTGAACTCGTATCAAGTATGCCCAACACTTAGTTTCATGATGACCACAACCTCTGCATTCCTTACAAATGATCACCCTCCTTCGTGGCTTGCGACTTTGTTGGGGTGGCGCTTCCACTCGCGTCATGCGTAATTGGAGTACAAACTTCACGTGCCAAGAAATCAGCAACTAGATTTCGAGCTCGAGGGATATGTTGAATTTTTACCTCTTCAAATTGGTTGCAAAGTTCCAAGGCTTGTTGATGTCATGGAACCAAGCCTTTGCTCCGCACCTTCCACCTTCCACTAACTTGTTCACACACTAGTTGAGAATCTCCTTGCACCTCCAATTGCTTGGCATGATGTTCTTGTGCCTTTTGTAGCCCAAAGATGAGTGCCGAGTACTCAGCTTGATTACAAGTACTTGCAGGTGAAGACTTGCTGTAACAATACTCCTCACCACCCGGTGAAGTGAGCTTCACACCCACGCCAACTGCCCTGGTCGAAGGTTTGTAAGCTCCATCAAATTGAAGAATCCAAGATGTCATCACACCAAAACTAAAATTCGGACATCCCAAGTTTCTCGGTAGTCCAAAATAGGTAGGAGGAGAGGGTGGGGAGAATTCAACACTTGAGCCAAACGTTCAGCACCAAATAAACTTGCAATCCTTTGTTGATAGTTTATCTTAAGCCCAAAAAGAATTACAATTTGAAGCTCGAAATGAGGCACAAAAGGCTGATTAGGTACAAATGGATTCCTTGGTCGAAACATTACCAACCATAGCCAAGGCCTAGAAACCTTTGTAATGAGATTGTGAATAAACCATTCACGACGAGCTTTTCCACAAGAATCAACAAGCAGATGCACCAAATCTCCCCCCAAGCTTGGGGAGCATCCCACCCTTTGAAGATACCGTTTTAATTACCTCTGAAGCAGCAAGTAGTTCGATCACCGCACAATGAGTACAAGTAAAGTCAAAATCCTCCCAGCATATCAGTAGTTCTTCACCATGAATCATCCACGGTGTGTCATTCCACCCGTCATCACCATTCAGTCGTTGAAGGTCGACATAAAGATCAAGGAAGACATCTCGTGCATTGGTAGCCGTAAGGTGCGGAGGAACAGGCACCAATTCCTTAAACGCGTCGAGAAGTGACATAAATGTCCACCCTTCTCGTGAGGCGTGCGTCCGTGAAGTGAGCTTGGAGAAGTTCTGAATCGGCGATCTAGCAAGAGATGTGGATAGAGCACATAAAATGAAGTATTTTCACTTTTTACAGCAAGAGCAAACTCCTTATGGTTAGAGAGTTACAGCTCCTACGATTTCAATATATGAACAAAAATCATTACATTTTTACCACTTCCAACTTGTTGGCCCAATGATAAGACTTTCTTTTGTGAAGGGGGAGGTCTTGGGTTCCAATCCTACTCTTTAATAAAAAGAGAGGAGAGGAGAGGAGAGGAGAAGGAGAAGAGAAAGAGAAGGAGAAGAAGAGAAGAGATAGGGGGGGCGCGGAATCTGCTGTTACTCTTTTGCAGGGGCTCAGAAAACAGTCCGTGACCAGAGAAGTCCAGAGAGGAACTGTCAGAAAACAGTCCGCGACCAGAGCAGTCCAGAGAACTGTCGCGCAGAAAACTGTCCGCAACCAGAAGTCACAGCAGTCCAGAGAACTGTCACGCAGGTGAGCGCAGAAACTGTCCGCAACCAGAAGTCGCAGCAGTCCAGAGAATTGGAGCGCAGGAGATGCACAAATCGAATGCATGCGCAGTAGCTTAGAAAGAGCACAGATGGTATAGTTTTGTTGATGTAACCCGTACGAATAGAAGATTTGCCACCAGCCGTGGAGACCTGGGCTCGAATCCCAGCAGCCACACCAAAACTTTTAGCCGGAAAAGGAATCGAGACCAGAGGCTATAGACTAAGTATGGCGACGCTCAAAGGCCATAGAGAAGTGGAGAGCATGAGGGCGAAGGGATGTCCTAGGGGTGAAAAAGGAATTAGAAGTGGAGGGAAGGAAAAGGGAGACTATGACACAAGGGGAAAGGGAGAGGGGGAAGAGAAGCATGAACATGATAGGAGGAGGAATGTTGAGATGTAGACATCAAGGGAAGTGAACCATACTTTATTGGAAAGAAGGGATGAGAGGGAAATATCAAAATACTAGCTAGGTGGCTTTACAAGAATGAGCGTGTCTCATCAAGGAATAGCCCCTTCCTTTTATAGCCAAAAGAGGGGGGTCTCTCCTCATTAATGTATCCTCCCACATGCATGGTGTGTGTGGAAAAGTCTCCCATGTGGGCTAGGTGGTTACGCACTCTCAATTGTGTGCGACAACCCTTTGCCTCAATTTTCCACATAAATCAAGCCCCATATCTCAAGTCTATGATACTCTCTTGGTCTCTTTCCAATTTTATAATATGTTCAAACCTCTAGGAGGACAAGTGGAGGGTTGGCACAAGGAATCTTGCCACCTCATCCTACTTTCCCTATTATTTAACTAGCTCTCTTGGTCCTTCTATACCTCCCCCACATGGGCCTATCCCATATGGAGGGAATAACTCAATATAATAGCCATCTCCACCCATTTTATATTGCTTCTCCCATGGACTTTGAGCCATATCTCACTTAATGCATCCTAGGTGGAGGGGTGGCAGATGGAGGGGCCATGCCACCTTGCATTTTATAATATTACTATCATGGATTATGTACAACACACCTTATGGGTCCTCTTACATGGAAGGGTGGCACATGGTCATGCCCTGCCACCTCAACCTTGGGCCCTATGCACACAATATTTTATTATACTATTGCCACATATACAAACACACATACATATTAATGCCTTTTTCCTTAGACAATTTTATCCATAACAGTACTTGGTAGATCAATCTTGTGGCCAGGATATCCATTGAGTATGGTCGATAACGATGATTCAGTATTGAGTATGGTCGATAATGATGTACTTGGTAGATCAATCTTGTGGCCAAGATATCCATTGAGTATTGAGTATGGTCGATAACGATGATATGAGAGCTGCATGGAATTGAATTGCTAACTATGGATCGGGCTTCAAGCCGCATTCTTACCACACATTTCATAAGGCATTGCTAGATAAGGCATATGCAAAAGAGAAAGAGCACATAGATTGTAGCATTTTGGAGCAACTACATAACCTCGGATGCACAATTGTCTCAGATGGGTGGACAAGCATAAAATGTCATGCTTTATTGTATGTGATGAATATATCTGCACATGGGGAGGCCTTCCACACGTCAAATTGATGCCTCACATGTAAAGAAGTCAGGGACATATATGGTTGGTGTATTATCAAAGGTTATAAGAGAGTTAGGCCCTCTTCAAGTTGTTCATGTTGTCATGGATAATGCTAAGAGTTGTAAAAAGGCTGGTAGAATATTGCAAAGGGAGTATACCAATCTATATGCATCTGCAAGTTGTATGCATACTTTAAATCTTGCATTGAAAGATTGGTATTAACAAGTGCCATGGTTCAAAGAGATTTGTTGTGAGGCTTAAGACATCGTGAAGTTAGTACGATTGAAGCAACATCTCGAAGCAATCTTTATGTCTCATGATGGTTCTACCATGATGCAATTGCCAACAACCATGAGATTTGCTACGTACTTCTACACTTTGCAATCCTAGGTGAAAAATAGGAGTTTTCTTATAGAGACATTTCATTGTGATGCATTTGAACGATGGATGCCAGAGCTGACCGATAGGGCAACAAAGGAGAAAATGCATGACCTAAAAGAAACATTGGGATCCTCTACATTATTGAAATGGTTTGAGGATGTTGCTAATGCTATGAAACCTATTTTATATTCACTTAAGGATTTGGACTCAAAGTCTCCAACAATTGGAAAAGCATGTATGCACTTTTGGATTATTGAGCAAGCTCTTATTGAGAAAAATCGTCGTGCTCGCCCAAGCCAAGAGAATGATAGAAGACCATTTAATGCTACAAAATGCAAGGAGTTATGGCAATTGTTTAGGCCTCGATGGGAGAACGCTCACAATCCATTGCATAGTGTTGGGTACCTTTTAGACCCCGAGGGTTGGAATATGATCGCGAAGAGATCCCAATTGTTATGCATGACTTTCATAAGGTGGTGCAACAATATTATCATTGGAAGAAACTACATATGATTGGAAATGGTGGATGATGAATGGTGGCATGTGTGAGCTTCTATGCCCAATTGCAATGAGGGTTCTTTCTCAGACATGCTGAAAATCGGGCTCAAAAAGAAACTGAAGACATTACATCATGTACATTCATAGTACTTTACGAAATAGACTTCTAGAGGATTGGTCTGAGAGGTTAGTGTACATCTATGCCAATCATCAAATCATGGAAACATTAGGAGATGTGGGATATGAGGAGAAAGTTCCAAAATGGACCTATGATATCCTGCCTGATTCTATACAACTTGAAGCAGTCCCAATATCCTTGCAGATTCTAGAACCCCAAGAAGAGGATGAAACTAGGACTGATGGTGCAACATCCGAGGATGATAGTGATGATGAGGATGAATTCGATGAAGATGAAGGAAATAATATTCTCCTTTCACATGAGTCTGAAGATGAGGACATTGATGACAAACATGATGAGGATAGTGACTCGTGAATTATGGCCATGATGGAAATAGGGTTTTGAATGTCTCATTGTATTCTAAATGTGTTCTTGTTTTTTGATTGCAGGTTGTAGTTTAGGGTGGGATAATAATTTTGCACTGTATAGTATTGTCTCATCGCATGCTATCGATGGGTGGCAATATGATATTGTCTCATTGTGCATTATAAATATCTTGTCTTTAGGGTCTGGGATTTGAAGACTTGATTCTTCCATGTCACCATCACATAGGCCTCTGGGTGGTAATGCCAATTGTCATGCTCTTGACCAAGTTCATTTGCTCAAGAGCACACAAACTGGCATACCACTCTGTCTCATATGCAATAGCAGCCTATGTGATGACGTGCAGAAGAAGCATATGCAAAGTGATATTTGTTGTCTCTGGTAACATTGTTTTTTAACAACTTTAGGATTTAATGTGATGGATTTAGGGATTGCATAGTGTTTTAAATTCCAATTAATGCATGGGTTTAGGTTTTAAGTATTAGGATGGATGCAAATGAATATCGCCATTGGATTATATTTATTTAACATGTGTTAATTGAACATAGCCTTCCTTAAATTCTTTATTATGAAATAATCTATTGACACTATTCCTTAGTTAAACAAGAAACTATTTCAATAGGGAAATAACTGATTGATCATAACTTTCCCCAAATGAACCATTATGAAATATTCTATTCATACATTAACAATGCAAAATGATATTGAACATTGGATGCTTAAATTATTAGACATTGGTAACAATATTTTTTAATGACTTTATGTGACGGATGCATGTGACTTTAGGATTGCATGTGACAGATTTAGGGATTGCATAGTGAAAAATGATTATGAACATTGGATCGAAGAATTCCACTAGATCATATAGTTGAAGTTTCCCTTTTATCTTTAAAAAAAATTTTAAGTTTCATGAGAGAACATAAAGTATAGAATTTCTAGGATAGCCATCGAATGAGAAAAATTAATCCCTAATGATATAAATAAATGAATTCCACTAGATCATATAGTACACCATCATAGAGCTTCAATGAACTTAAAACATGTATTTCTGTCATAGAGAATGTATATGTATATTTCCATCATAAATAGAATATATAACTTCATTAAATATCATGGTCCTGATACAACTGTCCTAATCCCCACACCATGTACAATGTCATTGATAGTTGGGATTTACAAAGTGGACAAATTGATCTAGATGGCAAGTAATCTACTAGACAATAAAGATGAAATTTATGGCCATAAGGCAGAGAGTAATAGCCAGTACAATTATCAAACAAACACTGGCATACTGGGCACACGCATTGTCTGGGCTATTGGAGGGAAGGGGCTGGATGATATATGGTTGTGAGGATGTATGCTGACAAATAGCTATCCGTGCCTCCACGCTTGCATCTCCGATACTGTGGCATGTGCTTCATGGGCCTCTTACAATGACCATGTGTTGAGGTCCTCCAGGCTCTTCAATTGGGCATGTAGAGCAATAATCTCATTCTGCATCTCTGGCTCGATTCGCAGTCTTTCAGTTTTTAGGCATTGGACCTACTTGAACCGGGCCGCGTTCTCTTCGCGGAGGTGTGCTACTTGTTGCTACAGTGGGCCATGTGCACCCTCCAATGCCATAGACAATTGTGACTAGGTGATCATCACTTCTATATGACCACATGAATGCTTGTCCTTGTAAGAGGAGAAGTCCATTCGTATACCCTTAATGAAGTGCGCATACAAGAATTTGGCAAAGTACATCACCACTTCATTATGGTGTGGGGCCTTTCCATATACCTCAATGTAGATCTTCCTGGCATTTTTCCAAATCCATTTATCTCAGCAATTGGCTATCTTTTACCTCCCATGCTGGTCCAAATCTTGGGTTGGGGTGCTTCCATCTCTCTCTATTCTTTTGCATCTCCTCGCCTAGCTGCCTCTTCATTGGCCTCTAAGTGCCAAATTTCAAAGAGCTCTTGTTTGGAGACCAACTTGTTTACTTCTTTCCATTGCATGCCTGCAAAACCAACGCCCATGGTGTTGATGTCTAGTTCATCATAGATACTTATTGCCAATATCTTTAGACAAAAATTTTAATTATTAAATATACAGACCTCCAAGCTGAGCATACATGGATGTATGTGCAATAGTCTCTAGCACATGCTCAGGCACTGCACTGGCAACCCTCCATACCCGCTCGAGAACTATAGGTATTGATGCTTGGAGTGCAACAGTATGCAAAGTTTGCATGCATCAAATTCAACATTTGTGAGTTCATCTTGTGTGAGATAGGACACAAGATGAAAATGTAACATGCAATATGCTCGATGAAAGATGAAGATGTTACATATGCTATGCAAAATGTACATGTTGCAATCTTGGATAAATGCTTTCAAATGTTGCAATCTTTCCATAATATAAATGGATGTACATCCACAACATGTATGGCATTTTTTCAAATTATAAATTCTTTCAAGCCCAATAATTTTGTTTTTGAACAAGAAGTTTATTATGATAAGTTTGACACACACATGGTGTCCCAAAAATACTACAAGGGAAAAAATGTAGCTCATGTTGGAAGCCTAAGGGCAAGAGGCATCTCTTCCATAGGCCTCATAGCCAAGTCTCCCTCACATTCTATTCTCTTAAAGATATCATTGGTCTCTGCAGGTGGCTTTCTCTGATTGGTAATGTGATGCATCATTTGTTCATGCGCATGACACTTAATGGCATTAATAACATGAGAGGGAGGCGTTTTTTGATCATTCTCAAGATAACCCCAGGCATCTTCAAAAAATTGAATCATCTCAACAATGATCCATACCAATGCATAGGTATTTGCATGGCATGTATATCTGCCTCTTAAGGCTACTTCTTGTAGCTCCGGTGCAAGCCCCTTTTTTCGCCCATTCTCTTCCTCTTTCCTGTGAACTCTCTTAGCAAAGTTGGCATATGTCTCCAAAGACTGCTTCTTTAGATGCTTGAATGCCTTTCCACTCTATGAGAAGTCCATGGTCATCCCTCGACATCTAGACTTTCCAACAAAATCCAATAAGATGTTGCCCAAGTGCAAGTCTATGTGCATCCACCTTCCTGCGCGTAGCATTCCCAAACCATCCACAATTGCATGGATGATATGGAGGAGATTCTCACAAAAGACATTGATTCGAGCAATATCTTCCTTCTCCAATGTATCTTGGACTTCCCTGCTTATTGTAGGCATCACATCTGCTCCTCCTCTTAGAACATGGTGGAAGTAGCGTGTGAACCTGCCCTGGTCCACTGGCAAAATTTGAAGGAACTGCAACAAGATACCGCCATTAAAGTATGTTGTGATGGTCCAAAGTGGCTCTTATCGGGTTGATGCAATCACACATACAAGGACTGGGTGTAAAATTTGCATGAGTTGTTCTCTACTTTATTCTCATGTACACGTCCCAATATTTCTCTTGTACTTCTTTCCGGCATATACCACCTGATATTGCAACCCTGTAGCTCCTACCAATCGCACTTTAAAAGTAGTGCCATAGGATCCTGAACCAAATTTCTCACCAACTTGGATCTCCCTCTCTCTGACATAGGCTAAGATTGACACTCTGTCTATGTTACTAGCCATGTGTTGTGCCTTTTGAACCTCATCACCTCTCAATGGTTGAGAGGCTATAGAGGCTGGTTGCTCTTCACTTGTAGCCAAGGACATAGCTCACCCATAAGCTGTTGCAGCCTTCTTTTCCCAGCTCTTAGCCACTATGACACGGTGATCTAACACAACAACCTTACTCTCGTGCTTGGCCCATACACCTGTACATTGTGTTAATTTAAAGACATCAAACTCTTGTGCAAGAGTAGGGTCTACAGTGCATGCTTTGTTGAAGTGGGTCTCTGCATTCCTAATAAAGCTCTCAACCCAAAGCATGGCATTTGTCTCCCATTGCACCTGGCTCGCAAGGTTATCATGACGTTCAGACTGCAAACTAGTCTTAGCATCATCAAGAATCCTCCTCTTCATAGTGCTAACTCCCTCTAAACTAGATAGGGTTGATTCCATCTCACTCTCCTCCATGTTGCACACTCTAGTAAAAAAAATCATCCTGAATTCTTCTCATCACTCTCTTGCACTCGCCCTTACTTAGCTCTTCCCCTTCTTTCCGCTTAGTGCCGGTGGTTGAGGCCATGCTTGTGATTAGATCTTGATGTGTGTGTTTGAGGAAAGCTTTCTCGCTTGACACTAGCAACTAGCTGTAGTTGCCACACAATATTGAGTAGACAAGCATCTGACAATAACTCCAACCCTATGCATTCTTAAAATTTTTAATTACATGAAATGCAAATGAGTTATCATGCTGCATGCATTAATGCAAAGTTTGAAGATCAATAACTTTCAATGCAAGAAATGATTCTTTCAATGCATGCATGCAACAAATTACTCTTTCAATGCATGCATGCAACAAATTATTATTTCAATGCATGCATGCAACAAATGATTCTTTCAATGCACGCATGCAATAAATTATTCTTTCACTACACGCATGCAACAAATGATTCTTTCAATGCACGCATGCAACCAATGGTTCTTTCAATGCATGCATGCAACAAATGCAATGTAATTTCTTAAAAATTTTGATTAACCCCCCCCTTTATGTGGAGGGCTAAGGAAACCTAGTTCCAGGTCGTGGTTCCAACTAGCCCCCTGTCCTATTCAAGATGTGGGACCAAGAACCACTTCCTAGACCAAACCCCTCGGCCAAGCCTTGGAGAGAGGAGGATTTTTACCTCTTCTCAATCCACTGTTAGTGAAAATGAAACCGGCAGTTGGCATATAGTTTGGGGTGGTAGTACTACCCCGGTAGTTAAAGGATTACCGCTAGTAGTGCTACTACTATGAGCAGTAATCCTTTACCTACCGGCGGTGGTAAAAATACTCGCGGTATGGTTAATACTACCGCTGGTCTTATTGTGTAAATCTATCGGCAGTAGTATGAGAACTACCACCAATAGTGTTCTTGCTACCGCTGGTATGTATTCGGTTTCCAAGGTAGGGCCACCTAATAGCATAAAGGCATGATTGTATCTGTGAATGCATGAAATATGTCATCACGATCGTAATCACAAGAAAATTCACATGATTATGTGAATATGCAATCCTTGGTGGTACCATTTAATCCTAATATTTTTATAGATGGCATCGTCCTTTAACCATACCCTACTGAGGTACTAAAGGGACACTAAATTGGGGTGCATCAAGGGCAAGTTGCTCTACATTGATCCAAATGGGGAAAAAAAGAAAGTACAATATTGTAAAAGATCATACTACCAATTTTGGTCCCATCAAACGTACAAATCCTCACATCTAAATGATGATATCATTTTTTAAATCGATAGCCCACCTATATACCAATTAAGTAGGGTACGTCAAGGGCAAGTTGGAATACATTTATCTAAATGTAACAAAAGTTGGTATGGATTTATTTAAAAATATTTGAAATAATAATCATCCATACCCCACAATTAATTAGATGGGATTGTTCTTCAATACATACCCCACCTAGGCACTACATTGTGGTGCTTCAACGTAAGTTGGACTATATTGAACCAAATAAATAAAAAATTAGTAAGGATCTATAAGATAGGATAAATTTAAAGGCTGACAATATAATTGATGTCATGGTTTTTTAATCCATACCCCACCTAGGTAGTAAATTGGCGTGCATCACAAATAGTTGGTCTACATTCATCCAAATGGAACAAAACTTGGTATTTGGAGGATTTTGAATATAGTGAAAAATCCTACCAACTGTTTTGACATTCATGCATACAAAGAATCATATTATAATAGATTTCATCAGACTTTAATCCATACTCCATTTAGGCACAACATATGCATCCGGTTGCTTCTACTCATAAGGGTTGGATGGGTCTGATACTTTTCAAAGGAACTGATGAGAGTATGATCCATATTATCTCAAAGTTTAATATGATGCAGATATCATTTTCATATTAGGTATGTAGATTTCCTTCTTTTTTAATCATGCATCGTGCATGTATTAAAAAATATGCATCAATATGCTTATACTAGTGTGTATGTCTCGTGTATGTATACAATGGTTATTATACCTTGAGAATACCTTGTAGAGCCCTTAAAATGAGTAATATGCATGTTATCTCAAAGTATAATACTTCTCAAAGGATTTACAAACAGTAATATACAAGTTATGTAAAAGTTTAATGTATTCAAATTTACAAGGTAAAACATTCATGTTTTTGTGTTTTTTAATCATGCATCATGCATGATTGTTCAAAAAAATGCATCCGTGTTCTTCTACCATATATGTGTGTCCAATTGATAGGGTACTTTGCAAAGGATCTAATGTGAGTAAAATATGTGTGCTCAAAATTTGAACATGTGTATTTTGGTATTTTGTTTTGTGCACTAGGCATGTGTGTTAAAAATTATGCATGGGACTACTTCTATCATAGTGTATGTGTCGAATGGGTATGATACATTGTAGACTCTTTAATTTGAGTGATATTAACGTTCTTGGAAAGATTTATGTGGGTCGCATATCATTTTCATGGTTGTACACGTTTTTCCTTGGTTCTTACCCCCCATCATGCGTTATAAAATTTGCATTAGTGTTTTTCTAAGATATGTGTATGTATATGATAGCTCTGATACTTTGCAATGTCATAATGTGAGTAATGTCCATGTTTCCATAAATTTTGATGGGTATGATACTTTGAAAAGACACAATGTGAGTAATATCCATGCTTTCATAAATTTTTATGTGGCTCATATATCATTTTTTACCACCTGTGTATTTGCATGTTTTTGTCATGCATAATACATAAGTGTTTAAAATATGAATTGGTGTGCTTCTGTCATATGTGTATGTATTTAATGGGTATGATACTTTGAAAAGGACATAATGTTATTAAGATCCATGCTCTCGCAAAGTTTTATGTGGTTTGATTATCATTTTTATGGAAAAACATGCATATTTATGTAGTTTTATCGTATATCATGCATAACTATTACAAGTCAAGCATTAGCGTGCTTATACTGTATGTGTTTGATGGGTGTGATGCTTTGTATAGGCCTTAATTTTAGTAAAAAAATTCATCCCAAATTTTATGGAACTAGATTTATTACCCTAAATGTTGATAAAAATACTAATGTTTATTACTATTATAATAATAGCTTCATCTATGTTTATTTTGATGCGGACATATTTTATAGAGGCCTTTTCGGTGCATTTTTTGTGTCCATCAATTTTTTTACGGGACTCCTATATTGACATTCTTTTTATTTTAAAAGTATTTTTGGCTCAACTATGTGTGCTTTCTTTTTGTACATGCATGCATACTGCATGGGTATTCATAGCATTTTCTAAATCCTAGTGGATGGTTGATGATCAATTTGTTAGAGTCTTTTCACCACCATCAGTGTGTTTAATTAATATATGCACATTTCATGAAGTCATTATTATGTTTTGTTGCAGATGACCTCAAGTGCAATAGATTTTAATGAGCCACCATGTATGGGAGCCCTATATGTTGAAATAGTACCTTGTGATTGTGCATGATGGAAGGGTGTGATAATTGAAAAGTGCACTTAAACCATGACACATATTCAAGATTATAATCACTGCTAACCTCCATCTCTGGTTTCTTTGAATGAGGAGACCTATGAAAGGTTTTGTTATGGTTCTTTCTCTTCAATATTGAAGATCATAATTGCTTCTAATGTCCACCTTTGGTTGCTTTGAATAAGGAGACCTATTAAAGGTTTTGCTATGGCTCTTTCTCTTCAATAATTTTTGGTTGAAGAACTTTACTAGCTTTCATGGATGATTTTTTCCTATTAGTTTCGTTAAGAGGCACAACTTTTATATTGGTATCAAAAGTTTGTATGCCCTAATAAAATTAAAGGTTTGAAACATTTTCCAGGATTTGAAACTTTAATGAGGAAAAATTTAAAGTTTCGCCAACATTTACAACTTTTTCTTCAAAATTAAAAAGAAAGAAAATTGTAATATGTTCTATCATCATTGTGAAACTAAAAAAACTAGCTTGGTAAACTCTCACCAAGATTTTATATTAATATATAAGTATAGCTTCGCTAAAAACATTCCTACTAGCTTTTTCACCCACCATCTCTAAGAGGGAGAGGAGATAGTTTCAAGTGCTATGTGTGAGCATGCTGTACAATATCACCCCATGAATTTGAACTACTAGTAGTAAATGAGAGGCACGTTCTAAGGGAGTAGCATGAGATGATCCCAAGTTCCATGGGTCCAATGAAGAGGAGCATGCATTGAAGGAAGATGGAAGATCGAAACATGCTTGCTTTACCCCACCTTCTGTAGAGGCATATGAAAAGGGTCTACATAAGGATGAGCAAACACTCAATGAGGAAGAAATTTCCATGAGTCCCAAGGAACAGAGATTAGGACTACACATGACCACAATGATCTTAGAGGGGCAAGTCAATCGCTTCTTGCAACCAGTTACGTATGGTCCCAGAAGCATGACCACCCTCTTTCAATAACTCTTTATCATATTTGGTTTTCGACTACCAAGCCATCTTCCAATGTTGTTATTGAATTTGTTTTGCAGGTTACTTCAGACATTGCTTTCAAAAGGAATACCATCCCATCATCAACAATAGAGGCAAACATAATTTTTAGTGCATTGGGAATGGAGTATACCTCAATTCATCCACATTCGAATGATTGGATCCTTTTTCAGGGTACAAAGAGTAGACTAGAACTTTGTCCAAACCACGATGAATCATGCTATACGGAAGACACACAAGGTTTAGAGGTATCAAAGAAGGCTTTATGGACGTACATGCCCATCTTGCTACACATAAAACATATCTTTCAATTGTGGATCACTAGCTCAACATATGGACTACCATGCGCAAAACCATTCCATGAATGGAACCTTGAGAATGTCAACTGTTTGAGGGAAAGGCATGGAGGAAAAGTGGCAAGAATTCAAGAATAATCCTTGTCATCTACTGCTTGGATTGGTAATGGATGGTGTCAATCCATTCGATCATCAATCCAATTCTAGCTGTCTACTTCGCGAGTGGTAGTGGTACACTATAATATTCCTCCATGTTTCACTATATAAAGAAGGGACATCCAATGTCAACACTTATTGTCCCTGGGATGCATAATGTTAGCACTTATTGTCTTCAGTTGAGCTCATGAAAGTCCCCATCAACGTTATGGACGATGTAGGGCAAGCAAGATACGCCTTTAAGCATAAATATCTTTGGTTCTTAATTTTCATATTAGGATGCACTTAATACCCCAAAGAAGAACCTGAAAAAAGGGAACATTTCTTGAGATGTACATAACCCAAGCATAACCCCAAAGAAAAAGGAAAGAAGGGGAAAAAAATCATGTTAGGATGTACTTAAAATCCCAAAGGAAAGGGGAAATTTCAAGGCTAGGGACGAGATTACGAATTTTGAAATGTAATGGTGTGTGTGCGCGACAAACTAGGACCTTTGAAAACCTACTAGGACAATGTCCATGAGGTGCGTATTTTCCCTAGGACAGCAAAATAATTTATCTAGTGCAAGTGGCTTTTACTTTTACTAGTTTTTCGTATATTTTTGTTTATACCGGAAAGAGATTCCACTCGGCTACTCTTGTTAAAATCATGCTCATGAAACCTAGTCTCGAAAAATACAGAGATCCTGCAAATGGGCGATACAAAAGGTACATGAATTATTATCATGTCGGAGAATTTTCTCGTATAAATACGGTTTCAAACCTTCTTGGGAAGCATTGATTCCTGCAAACTTGTCTTCCCTTTGATGCATTGGCCTTCTTTTGAATCATCTTTTCTTGTGCAAACTGCACCTGGCATCGTCGCTTGGATTTCCGAGTAGTAGGCACAACCCATTCGCACTATATCGATATGAGGCTCCTCAGCTCTATAAAGTTTTCGATTGTAGTGTCGTTGGTTCTACTAATTTTGATACAGTATCATGTTGCCAACTACAACGGTCCTTTACAATGTAAGTGCCTAGTTCTTTGGGAAGCACGATTCGTCGTTGTTCCTACAAAAAATCCGAGAGCTTAGCTAATGTCTCTGCATTTCTGGGTATTTTGGAAGCGTACTCATCTTCCCTTTTTTCCAGCCTGTTTGGCCCGTAGGTCGTCGCACACCTACGGAGATTGTAGCCCATTTGACGAGTTGTTTTTTTTTCAGCTTCAATAGCACAAGAAGTGGAGACTCAGCATGTTAACGACACCAAGAAGCTGGTTTGCACTTATACTTTCTACTGTATAGATTCCAATTTTTGTACATCAGCCTAAGATCAGCATGCCCTCCAATAAATACTGTCTAAATTTTCTCTGGAAATAAAAATAGTGTCTAAATTCACCTCGCTAGACATGTCACGATGTCCGACGTTCCGCTCTCTGGTTTAAAGATGCGGAGGAAGGTTCCCTTTCGTAAGTAAAACAACGGAATCCATGTAGGATCAATCTCAGAGGCCGTTTTGGTTTTTCACGCAGAACGGCAAGCCTGTGGCAACAAACAGGAAGCTCGGGTTGTTTCTAGATTACGTTCCTGCAGGACCAAACACGAGCCATGACCCCCCCGGCAAGCACAAACCCAAGATGCCTCTCCTCGGCGGAAGTGATCCCCCAGCAGCCATAAACCCTCCGCCGAGTCCGCCTGCGACTTGAAAATTGCTATGGTTGTTGCCCGTGCCCATGCTCGCTTTCCCGGTCGACCACTGTACACCCCGCCTGTATGCATATAGGAGTGTTACTAGATTTATCCTAGTGCCTTCCAATGTAATACTACTATGATTGTTGTTTGCTACTACAAGCATCTCCGTGGCCTCATAAAGATCAATGGCCGCCCCATTGAGATTGTTGAACCCAAAATCCTTTACTTCAAAAGTATGCACTTTGGTTCTATAAATATTTCCAAATCCTAAGCATCGCAATTACTTTGCTGCTGTCGAGCATCTGAATAAATTTCGTTTCCCACTTCTTTATCTTCCACGAAGTATAAGCAATCGCAATATCCGACTGCGCGACGCAGATATGCGTCTTTGCTTTACAGTAATATAACCCCTCTATCCTTCGTCTGAATTTAATGAGAAGTAGTAATTTGTTCACGAGTCGCGCTCCCTCCCTCGCACCCTTCGCTCTCTCTCTCTCTCGCGCGCGCGCTCTCTCTCTCTCTCTCTCTCTCATAAAACTTCCCCAGTAAAGCAAATTGCACGCAGTAAAGAGAGGCTACTTGGATTGCCTTCACATGCCATTGTACGTTTGATACTTCTCTTTCACGTCCCATTGGCCCATTATGTACGTTAATATCATCATTAGATCATAAAATATTTTTTTCTTCTTAAAAAAACAAGGATGGATTATATTCATATCTTATTTTTAAAGTGGTGTCTTCAATTGTTGTGAATAAGATGGACTGATGTGTCGAGTAACCGAACTGTGTTCCATAATTTATTTTGTATGTGTGTGCGTTTGTCCAAATGTGGTCGAGTGTCGATCCATATATAGTTGTCAATGTGTTAATTATTTGTTGCAAATTATGCTTAAATTCCGTAAGGTTTTTTAGGTCTCTCAGGTTTCTGTTTTCTTTTTTGTTGTCAATGTTGAAGTTGCCAAGAACGTATGTTTGATTTTTATGTTTAGTTGATTTTAATATGTCTTCTATTATTGTTAGCAGTGTTGTAGTTGGTGCTCTTGGTGGTTTGTAAAGATTGATTTAGTTGAATGTTTTTGAGTGTGTCTTTTGAAAGACTGTTAGTAAAGATTGTATCCCTTTGATGTGCAGGTATTGTGTTTCTATTAGTGTTATATTTCTTTTATAGTAAGTTGCAATGCTGAGTCCGTCATGTTTGTGTATAACTTCAAACTCGTATGTTGTCTTCTTTCTTTGTGTGTGTTTCTTGTAAGCATAAGATTGTTGATGCCATGAGGGTATCTGTTGCTTGTATGTCTTTTTTATGTGCTTGTAGTTTCGTCGTGTTCAGCGAGTGAATGATGATTTTATCTTGTGTAAGTAACGGGTTGTTTCCTTGGTCTATGGTCCATGGTGTTTCAGTTCTTAGTCTATTTGTTTCTTCTATTACGTTTGCATCCACTTTAATGTACTTGTTCTCAATGTTTTGCAACAAGAACAAATTCTGTGGACTTGATGTTTGTTGGATCAAATGCAAGGGAATCCATTGTTAACCCCTGAGATCAATGGACTGTTCTAGCAGCACCTGGTTGAATAGGAAATTGTGTTCTTGTGAATGTGTTTAGATGGCTTCTTCCCACCTAAAATTCACATTGTGTTTTGAATATTGGCATCCAAGTAGGCAGTGTGCCGTTCTGATACATTTTCTTGTTGTTATACCTTGCTTTTATGCCGACCTTGTCATTGTTAAAGAGTATTCAGTTACAGGCTCATATAGAGTCATGTCCGAGTGCATGAAAATGCCATCGGCACCGTTTACTAGCCCATCGTAGACGTGTGAATTTGTGGAGCAAATTTCCACAATCATTCCTACTTTTAATTGGAGTTGTTGATGTAATCCTCCTGTGCACTTAGGGTCATTTGGAATTTGTATTTTTTTACTACAGTGACTGTCTTTTGTCCTTTGCTTGTAGCAAGTGTGGTTGTCCGGGCAGTGATTGTAATACCGCTTTGTTATGTTTGTCTTTAAGCGCGTTCATGTAAAATAGATGTGGAATTGTTTCCTTTGTTGATATAGGTGCACATAATTTTTGTTCAATATGTTTAAGTCATGTTGCGCTTGCACCAACTCTGATTTTGTTTAGAAGTTGCAAGTGTTGTATGTTATCTTGCCTCATTGGGCATGTTAGCTCGTAGTACCTAAAGTTCTCTCACCAAATTTGGGTAGCAGATGGTATCTGGTCACACTTATTCGAGAAGACCCAACTATCTTTTGTAGGGCTAGCTTGGAATAGGTCTCCACATAAAATGACATCAACTCCAGCAAAAGGCTCGGTGTGGTTGTGCTTTACTTCACGCATTCGCATATCAGCTGCTGCGAAAGTGTTTTAGCCGACAAGTGAAATTTCATTGATTAGAAGCAGTTCAAGCTTGTCAAAGAGAATCAAGAGTTCTTGTAGTTTCTCTGCTCCCAATGCTACATAACTTGAGGTATGTAGCGATAAGGGCAATGCGGAGTGTATGGTGTATCCTCCGATGTGAAAGGCCGCTTTGCCTATGTATGCTAGTAGTAGCACCCTTTGTTTATTATTTTTTGTTTTTTCCTTATGACCATAGTGTTGTAGCAGTGCTTGTATGAGATGCATCAACGTGAATGTCTTACCTGTTCCTGTGTTGCTTGATTAGAATAGGCGAATTCTTTTTGTGTTCTTTCTTTTTTTGGTAATGATGTCATCAATTATGCATCTTTGCTCAACTGTTCAGCTTTTTAAACTGTTTACGAAACTCTTCATTTGGCATTATCTCATGTGATTTCATTGTTTGTGTCGGCTTGGTTGTGCGATTTGTGCCTTGTGGCATGTCGAGTGCGATGTCATATTGTTCATGGTTTTTTTGGCTGCTTGTGTCACCTAAAGAGGAGCTGCTTTTTGAACTGGCTGGTCATTGCTCACACTATGATATGATGACCTTGTTGAAGTTGTTTTTGTTTTTGTCGATGGTTTCTTTGTATTCAATGTATATGTCATGCCAAGGCATGTTGTGGCTATTTAGTGAGCCGTCATTTCCTTCAAATGGTTTGTACAACAAATACAACTCCCTGTAGTAGTTTTCAGGGTCTTTTATTTTGTTGTAGTTGTCAAAGCGTATGACCTTTTCTCTTTTTCTCTTTTTTGTTTGCTGCTTTGAGATGTTGAATGTTGCTACATCTTCAGCGAGGCAAATGTCATTTGATTGTTGAGGTCTTCTCAGGTACTTTGTGATAATGTCATCGAAAAATATTTGGTTACTATCAGGTTCAAGCTTCTCGAGTTGCCATCTTTTTAGAAGTAGTGTGCATTCCTTTGCCAGACCTACGTTAATATATATAATGTGATGCTCCACATTTTTGTGTGACGCTCCATATTTTGTGTATAAATTTCTTTTTAAGTTCTAGTAATGGTAATTATTTGTGAAATTTATTTTCATGTCAATTTTGTGTTTTGAAAATACTAATAAGTGATTTGAGATTTAACAAATCCAAGAATATATATATATGCATGGGAGTTGTATCCGGAGTTTGCAGGTTTAAAGGAAGGTCTAGCTTTGCGGATTCTAAAGGAGAACTTGGAAAGGAGTGATTGATTTAAAAAGAACTAAAGTTATTGCTAGAATGTTCCAAGAATGGAGAAAATTTGTCGTGAAGGGCAAGAAAAGCAAGATAAAGTAGAAAAGCCAGCTAAAAGTAGGGAAAAGCAGGTGTGACGCCAAAAATTGATATTTTTAATTTGGCATTGGTATTGTTTTTCTCTATGTTTGATAAGAGTTTGAGTATCAAGTGATAGCCTAGCGGCTCTCACTTATTTCTATTTTCTATGATATTGTATGGGATTGAGAGGATGAGTGGAATGGCTCATTGTAAATACCATAGGTATGAATTATAAATACCTTGGTATGGGGTGAGAGTTATTTCTGTATGGGATATTATGAGTTTTTTAGAAAATAGGAAGAGTGAGTCATATAAAGAGGTGGGCTCATGTCCATGTGTTCCAATAATATAAGAGAGGGCACATGCCAAGCGTGTGGAAGGCATGTGGAGGAGTGTGAAGTCAAGAGGAATCCTTCTAGAACTCCTATGTGGAATAAGAAGGATGTGGACATGTGGAAAAGAGAGGGTCCCTATGGGCTCCATATGAGGAGACTCTTGACTTTCTCAATATTTTAAGAGTCTTGAGCATCTTTTGATGGGACACATGGCAAGAGTAGCCAAAAAGGACATGGATGGTGACATACGTGCTTATGTGATTGATGGGGAAAGGAATCTACAGGCAGCAATTGTAAATGGGTGAAGGAGGGTAACAAAGTCTCTATAAAAGGAGCCCTCCTCTCCCTTGTTCATCAATCTCTTCCACCCTTGGGCCTTATGTTGCTGTAGTTCTAGTCTCCCCAAGCCTCTTCCATGAACCTTCTCTTCCTCTTGTAGATATTCTCTTATGTAGACTCTTGAGTCCTTCTCTCTCTAGTGTATTCTCTCTCTATGAGTAGTCTTGGAGCTTCCGCTCCCTCTTGTATGTATGAAACCTCTTCTTCTCCCTGGTGTTTGTAGTGTTGAGATGTATTCTCACTCTATTTGTAATGAAGGTCACTTCAGGTTCTCTCTCTCTCTCTTGAGTGTCTCTTCCCTTTTCTTTCTTTCAAAGCCTTAAAAGTTCTTTCTATTCGGCTGCTCACTGTGCACACATGGTCCATTTGTTTCCCGAGCCACTATGCAAACTTCTTCCCCTCTTCTAGTCGAAATCTATGAGGGGTGGATCGTTGATGAAGGTGGAGTCTTGAGGGAGCATCCTGCTCAGGTGAAATTAGCCTGGCTGGAGGATAGTTTTCATGACAGTTTGACCCCCTGTTAGTGTTTTGCTCATAACTTTCTGCTCGATAGTCCGATTGTAATGAAATTTACATCAGCGCGAAGCTCTCTTCAAGACGCATGTTTCTATGTGATCAGATCAGATACTCTTGCAAAAAGTTATGAGTCTCTATGTTTGATAATCTGTTTTCATGACAGTTTTTACCCCCTTCCAGTAAACTGTCCATATCTCTTCAACCGTCTGTCTCTTTTCAATGAAATTTATATTAGCGCGTAGCTCTCTTCAAGACGCATGTTATTATGTGATCAGATCTTGAATCAAACATTGCTGCAAAAAGTTATGAGTATCTGTGTTTGACAGTCTGTTTTCATGACAGTTTTTACCCCCTTCCAGTAAACTGTCCATATCTCTTCAACCGTCTGTTTGTTTTCAATGAAACTTATATCAGCGCGAAGCCCATCTCAACGCGCATCTCTTTGTGTACTTGGATCTTTGATATCATGTCTCTATTGAAAGTTATAGGCCTCTGTGTCTAATGACAATTTGTAGAGTGTTTTGAGCTAAGTATAAAGGTGTCTATGAAGGAGGTGCAATGTTTCCTTGGAATCTACCCATCCGACCTAATCAGCCCCTTCAAACTCCTCGATATATATCAGTTCATGTCATGTTGAGCCGCAAGATCTTCTTTCAACAACGTATCGCTCTTCTCTTTGGTGCAGACCGGCTCGCTGAGATTATGGCCTCTGCTGATCCTTTCCTTCTCCCTATGCTTGACTACAACATCACTTGGGATGTTACCATCTTCATTCTCATCTAAGGGAGGAAAGTATGGTGTGGTATCTTGGCATAAAAGCTTCTTTCTAATGTCTCATTCTCAATGATAAGTATCTTTGGCAGTCAGTTCAAATGTTGCAGGAAGTGAAGAGGTGCGTGAAGTTTATTACCCCCAACTTCATGTCACATCTTTTGGTGGAGACACCGGGTACGTTTGGTATTGGATTCATCCCACCTTACTAAATAGTCTCGGGTGTACTTGATTGCATGTTATGCCTAGAACAGGCATGTGTTTTGATGAGATAAAGAAGATGCCTGGAAGAACTCCGTTAGAAGAGATTGCAGTGCGTTTAAGAGAACTTGAAGATTGTGAAGGTGATGCTCAAGCTATTCGCACAGTCACCATGATCATATCTTGGGTGGTGGCAGCAATGAAGCAGAGATTTGGGGCAGTGGAGTCGCCAATGCTTTGATGTTGCAGTTGGACCGGTTCTGTCAAGGAGAGGGTGAGTTGGTCTCTGCATTGGCAATCTGATATGAAACTTTATGGACAAAGTATGAAAGGGTAGCTTTGCGAGCTGTGGCATCGGCATCATCAGCCCCTCAAAGTCTCTCAGGGATGGTGCACTTAAAGATGAGCAAATTTGTTATGGCTTTGGAGCCTCGTCTTTGCTCAAAGGTAATGAGTAAAGATCCAACAACATACGTGGAGGCGCTTCGCATTGCGACCAAGAAAGAAGCTTCTCTAGAGATCGAATCCTCTTTTGTGTCTTCAACAACTTCAACTTCTAAGGTGGAGGTAATGGTCACTCCTCAGGTACCAAAGTCCTCTGAGTTAGATCATAATATCTCCCAATTGATGGTAGAGTTTGCTGATTTGAAATTGCATTTGGTTAATGCACGACAACCTAGAGCACCAATGAGTGAAGATAGGCCTCGAGATAGGAGTGGGGTCACTTGCTATGAATGTAATGAAAAAGGTCACTATCGCCCCGAGTGTCCTAGATTGAGAAAGAAAGAAGAAAAACAAGTATCCTTGTTAGAAGCTTCTTCAGGGGATGAGGAAAGAGAGGTAATGATGGCTAGACGGGGGCGTGGTAAAGCGAGAGAAGAAGAAGAAAGCAAGGAAGAAGTAGATGAGGAACATCAGGAAGAGAAACACCGTAGTAAGAAAAAGAAGGCATCTAGAAGGAGAATTAGCCAATCAGACTGTCCTTTAGGACAAGGAATTGGAAGCTATGACTTGTTGTCCGACCTTAAAGAAAAGGAAGCTCATATCACCTTTGGTCAATTACTTGCTTTGTCTCCAAAATTACGGAAGGAATGGGGAAAACTAGCAAGCACAAGGGTGTCAAAGAAGAAAAAGAAGAAAAGTGCCAATCCTGTTGTTCAAAAGGTAGATATAGATGTTGGTGATGATGTACCTATGGTTGATGTGATCATTGATGGTCAAGTGATTTCTAATGTGTACATTGATGGAGGTGCATCGATTAATGTCATGAGTGAGAAGACCATGATTGATGCTGATTTAAAATACTCTAGTAATACCTCTCCTTATCGCATCAAATTGGCTGACAACACTAGGGTTAAGACCTTGGGGGTTGTGAAGAATCTAGAAGTGGATGTATGTGGAGTTTCTGTGCCGACTACTTTTCAGGTGATCCCTACCAAGCCAGATGCACGTGCCTATCCATTGATTTTGGGAAGGCCTTGGCTACGCAAGGTGAAGGCTGTTCAAAAGTGGGATACTGGAGAATTGATTTTGCAGGGAAATGATAAGAAGGTGCACTACAACATCAGAAGCCGCAAAAAGGAAGTTGTCAAGGAGGAGTCTTCAACATCAGAGAGTTCAAGCTCTGACTTATTAACCGATGAAGAAGAAGAGACAGGGTGTAGCTCCGAGGAGTCCAACTCAGAGGGTGAGGTGGAAGGAGTGGCCTTTGGTCTTTGTCTTGGTGCTGATCGGGATGAGTCAGGAAGGAACAAGGTGGTGGTGCAAGAAGATCCTATAGAGACACTTCATGTGGAGGATGTGGAGCACATTAAACGATGCCAACGCAATGAAGAGCTTCTTGGTGATTCTCTATCAGGTAGTGAGAAGCTCCAGTACTTGGATATGCTAGATGATTTTCCATGTCTCTTTGCAACAAGCTATTCACAGGTTCGACCAGTCTCTCTTATGGAGCACAAGATTGAGTTGAAGCCAGAAAGCAAGCCAGTTGTGCAATGCTTAAGGCGATTGGGGGTGATCCAAGCTGAGGCACTAAAGAAAGAGGTAACACAACTACTTGAGGTGGGATTCATCTTTCCTATTGATGATTCAGAATGGATATCTCCTGCAGTTGTCACACTAAAGAAAGGAAATAAGTGGCGAGTTTGTGTGGACTTTCGTACTTTGAATGCATGCACTAAGAGGGATCATTTTCCTTTGCCATTCCAAGATGAAATACTAGACCAAGTAGCAGGGCATGAGATGTATTCTATATGTGATGGGTATTTTGGGTACTTTCAAATTCGTATTCGGGAGGAAGATCAAAAGAAAACATCATTTGTCACACCTTGGGGAGTTTTTGCTTACAAAGTGATGCCTTTTGGGTTGACCAATGCACCAGCTACATTTCAAAGGTTCATGAGTCAAGTCCTGGAGCCTTACTTGGGAAAGTTCATACGGGTGTTTTTGGATGATTTTTGCATTTATTCTCGGCACATAGATCACATGGAGAAGTTAAAGATGGCCTTAGCTAGGATTGATGAAGCAAAAGGGTGTCTAAATCCTAGCAAGTGTCATTTGGCTCAAATAAAAGTAGTCTTGTTGGGGCATATTGTGTCTCAAGAAGGCCTGCAAATGGATCCTGAGAAGGTTCAAGCAATCATGGCATTGCCAAGTCCTGAGAGTGTCACTGGTGTTCGCAGAATTCTAGGAAAGAGCAAGTATTATCAACGCTTTTGTGATGATTTCACAGAGATAGTGCATCCCATGAACTTGTTGACAAGAAAAGGAGTTTCTTTCCAATGGGGTGTGGAGCAACAAGAGTCTTTCCAGCAACTTAAGGAGGCCATGAGTAAGGGCCCAATATTGAAGCCCCCTGATTGGTCTCAAGACTTTTATGTAAATCCAAGTGTATCTTTGCATTCAGTTGGTGCTGTATTGCTACAAAAAGGAGAGGCAGGTAGAATGCAACCCATCTATTATGCCAGCCGACAGCTTACAGATGTGGAAACAAGGTATGAAGAAATGGAGCAGCAAGCTCTCTCTTTGGTGTTTTCCGTCAGAAAGTTTCGCTCCTATTTATTACCTCGACCATTTTTCTTCCTTACCTCTCAGTCTATATTAGCATATCTAGTTCGCAAGCCGAATCCTGGGGGGAGATTTGCAAAATGGTTGTCAGAGCTTCAAGAGTTCTCTTTCTCTTTTGTCACTGAAAATACCACTAGGTCCACTATGGTAGATTTGCTCACAGGACGGGAGGATCTAAGAGAAGAAAAGAAATGTAAGGAGAACATTAAAGATGAAAGGGATACACCACCGACAGCTTTTGTTTTGTATTTTGATGGGGCTTTTAGTCCTTCATGCCAACAAGGAGCTGGGGGGATAGTCTTGATGAATCCTGAAGGTCAAGAGGTATGGGCAAGAGGACAAGAGCTTCCAGGTATCACAACTAACAATGCAGCTAAGTATAATGCTTTGATTCTTGGTTTGGAGGGTTGTCTTCAAAGTCAAGTTAAAGAATTGGAAGTAAGAGGAGATTCTCAGCTTATTATAAAGCAAATGCAAGGGCATTACCAGACAAGAAGTCCTCATTTGAAGGAGCTTAATCAAAAGGCTATGGCACTATGTAGTCAGTTTGATTTTTGCAAGTTTGTTCATATAAACAAAAGAAAATCAAAGGGCAGATGAGTTAGCTACTCAAGCCATTGTAGTACAAGACCGGGGGGTGGTTTCTTTGGTAGACACTGGATGGCCAGAACTGCAAGATGTTCAGAAATATGTGGAAGAAGGCATGTTTCCTCAAGGGTTAACTCCACAACAGAAGTAGAGATTGGTAAGGAAGGCTTGTCCCTATACTATTATTGATGACATTCTTTATAAATTGGGAAAAGATAAGGTGCTCTGTCGGGTGGTCCATCCCATGGAGACTAGGAGAATCCTAGAAATGTGTCATGAATGCTCTGGTCATTTTGCTTTAGCAAGCACAGCTAGGAGAATTCTTAATGCAGGATACTTTGGCCACGCCTTCATAAGGATGTATATGAATGGTGTCGAAGTTGTAAAGTATGCCAAAAGTTTGGAAGGCGACAGTTGATTCCTGGGCCCTTGAAGCCTATTCCAGCATATGGACCATTTGAGAGGTGGGGGTTGGACTTTGTGGGACCACTCCCTCGCTCATCTCAGGGCAAGCATTATTTATTGGTGGCCACAGATTATGCGACTCGATGAGCAGAGGCCAAGGCCACAGTCAATAGCAAGGCAAGCACAGTTGCAAAATTTCTCTTTGATCAAATTTGTTCACGCTTTGGTTGTCCTTTGGAAATTCTCACTGATGGAGGAACCTCTTTTAGAAATGAACTAATTGAAGATGTGGTGCATAAGCTAAAGATAAATCATAGCATGTCCACGCCATACTATCCTCAATGTAATGGCTTGGTTGAGAAAACAAATGGATTGTTGTGCAATTCAATGGGAAAGCTTGTTGACACCAAGAAAAGGCATTGGGATAGGCACTTGGCAGAAGTTTTATGGGCTTACAGAACCACACACAAGCTAGCTATTGGGTTTACACCATTCCAACTAGTGTATGGAATAGAAGCCCTTTTACCCATTGAATTGGAGATACATAGTCTTCGCACAGCTGTTGCAAGAATAGAAGGACAGGAGGATGCCTATGCTCAATGCTTGGTACAGCTAGAAGCCTTGGATGAATGCAGATTACAGGCCTTACAAAACTTGGAATCTTCTCAAAGAAGGCGCAAGGCCCATTTTGACACCAAATTACGCAAGAAGAAAGATATTGCAGAAGGAGATTTGGTAATGAGATTTGATAGCCGTCTGGACAAGCAGCTAGACAAAAAGTTTATCGGCTGATGGGAGGGACCATATCGAGTCAAAAAGAAGTTCACGAATGGAACCTTTCAGCTTGAGGATGTTGATGGCATGGTGATACCCGGATGCACCAATGAGTATCGCCTTAAATTCTTCTATGCTCGACCACCTTGAGGGCCAGCAGACCCTCTCTGTACTAGAGAGGATCTGCTGGGGGGGGGGAAAGATGTGACGCCAAAAATTGATATTTTTAATTTGGCATTGGTATTGTTTTTCTCTATGTTTGATAAGAGTTTGAGTATCAAGTGATAGCCTAGCGGCTCTCACTTATTTCTATTTTCTATGATATTGTATGGGATTGAGAGGATGAGTGGAATGGCTCATTGTAAATACCATAGGTATGAATTATAAATACCTTGGTATGGGGTGAGAGTTATTTCTGTATGGGATATTATGAGTTTTTTAGAAAATAGGAAGAGTGATTCATATAAAGAGGTGGGCTCATGTCCATGTGTTCCAATAATATAAGAGAGGGCACATGCCAAGCGTGTGGAAGGCATGTGGAGGAGTGTGAAGTCAAGAGGAATCCTTCTAGAACTCCTATGTGGAATAAGAAGGATGTGGACATGTGGAAAAGAGAGGGTCCCTATGGGCTCCATATGAGGAGACTCTTGACTTTCTCAATATTTTAAGAGTCTTGAGCATCTTTTGATGGGACACATGGCAAGAGTAGCCAAAAAGGACATGGATGGTGACATACGTGCTTATGTGATTGATGGGGAAAGGAATCTACAGGCAGCAATTGTAAATGGGTGAAGGAGGGTAACAAAGTCTCTATAAAAGGAGCCCTCCTCTCCCTTGTTCATCAATCTCTTTCACCCTTGGGCCTTATGTTGCTGTAGTTCTAGTCTCCCCAAGCCTCTTCCATGAACCTTCTCTTCCTCTTGTAGATATTCTCTTATGTAGACTCTTGAGTCCTTCTCTCTCTAGTGTATTCTCTCTCTATGAGTAGTCTTGGAGCTTCCGCTCCCTCTTGTATGTATGAAACCTCTTCTTCTCCCTGGTGTTTGTAGTGTTGAGATGTATTCTTACTCTATTTGTAATGAAGGTCACTTCAGGTTCTCTCTCTCTCTCTTGAGTGTCTCTTCCCTTTTCTTTCTTTCAAAGTCTTAAAAGTTCTTTCTATTCGGCTGCTCACTGTGCACACATGGTCCATTTGTTTTCCGAGCCACTATACAAACTTCTTCCCCTCTTCTAGGCAAAATCTATGAGGGGTGGATCGTTGATGAAGGTGGAGTCTTGGGGGAGCATCCTGCTCAGGCGAAATTAGCCTGGCTGGAGGGTAGTTTTCATGACAGTTTGACCCCCTATTAGTGTTTTGCTCATAACTTTCTGCTCGATAGTCCGATTGTAATGAAATTTATATCAACGTGAAGTCTCTTTAAGGCGCATGTTTCTATATGATCAGATCTTGAATCAGATACTGTTGCAAAAAGTTATGAGTCTCTGTGTTTGATAGTCTATTTTCATGACAGTTTTTACCCCCTTCCAGTAAACTGTCCATATCTCTTCAACCGTCTGTCTGTTTTCAATGAAATTTATATCAGCGCGTAGCGTTTTTCAAGGTGCATGTTACTATGTAATCAAATCTTGAATCAGACACTGCTGCAAAAAGTTATGAGTCTCTGTGTTTGACAGTCTGTTTTCATGACAGTTTTTACCCCCTTCCAGTAAACTGTCCATATCTCTTCAACCGTCTGTCTGTTTTCAATGAAACTTATATCAGCGCGAAGCCCATCTCAAGGGCATCACTTTGTGTACTTGACTCTTTGATATCATGTCTCTATTGAAAGTTATAGGCCTCTGTGTCTAATGACAGTTTGTAGAGTGTTTTGAGCTAAGTATTAAAGGTGTCTATGAAGGAGGTGCAATGTTTCCTCGGAATCTACACATCCGACCTAATCAGCCCCTTCAAACTCCTCGACATATATCAGTTCATGTCATGTTGAGCCGCAAGATCTTCTTTCAACAACGTATCGCTCTTCTCTTTGGTGCAGACCGGCTCACTGAGATTATGGCCTCTATTGATCCTTTCCTTCTCCCTATGCTTGACTACAACATCACTTGGGATGTTACCATCTTCATTCTCATCTAAGGGAGGAAAGTATGGTGTGGTATCTTGGCATAAAAGCTTCTTTCTAATGTCTCATTCTCAATGATAAGTATCTTTGGCAGTCAGTTCGAATGCTGTAGGAAGTGAAGAGGTGCGTGAAGTTTATTACCCCCAACTTCATGTCACAGCAGGTCACACCTTTCTTCGATAAAAATAGCATTCACTATTTCGACCATAAATTTTGATTCCAAACTCGTATTGAGGAGATCTATTTTTTGTTGGAAAGCTAGGATTGGAATCTACAACTTTCTAGAAGAGGTCAAGATCTAATTCCATGACCCATTAAGTCGAAAACTCAGAATACGCAGAGGCATCATATTTCAGAAGCTCCAAGATTCAGAGTGAGAGTGCGAGTGAGAGTGAGATTCTTCTTTCTTCTATGATTGTATCATCTTGAGTGAGTGAGATTAATTAAAACACCTTGGTGTGAGTGAGAGTGAGAAATCTGATGTGAGTGAGAGTGAGAATAGCTCGGGGATGGTCGGGCGGTTCGAGCTCCGTACATGGAGTATTGTGACTCTAGGATTGATTGTAAATGATTTTGATTCAACAGAAAGTCAGGCTTCTATTATATTTCATTTTTCTCCTTCTCTCTATAGAATCAATCTTGATTTCAAGTTTGGAGCATCTCAAGTGGTATCAAAGTAGGTTGAATTATTGATTGTGAGTGAGAGAGATGGTTGACCGTGATGAGGTTCAACGGAGGATATCCGAACAAGATCTTTTAATTCAGACACTTAGTGAAGAGCTAAAATGGATAAAAGGCAAGGCTATGGCAGATACTTTTGAAAGAAACGAGACAAATACAGATCTCAACAATGGTATTTATGTAGAAATACCTCGAGATGATGATGCTACAAGATCAAGACCATGGAAGAGGACACAAACGGAGGAAGATAATGTCGAGTATGATGTTGCAGATCCATGACCTCGCAAGAGATGAAGAGTTGAAGAGGATGTTGCTGAATTAGGTCTTAGTCAAGTCTTCAAGAAGGCAATACTTTCAGAATTTGATGGCGAAAAGAAGACTGGAAAAGATCTTGAAGCTTGGCTCGAAGAGCTTGGAGATTTCTTTGCTCTACAAGAATTTGATGAGGTTGGAAAGGAAAAGATTGCATCTCTTCAACTCCACGAAGACGCAAAGTTATGGTGGAAGTCTCATCTACAAGTTAGAGAAAAAACAAGTGAACCTATCACCAGGTGACTCTCTAACACATAAGTTTGTAGAAGGTCTTAAGGAGGATCTTTTATACATGATGAAAGGGACTGGATCCAAGGACTTCTTAGATGTTGTGGCCAAGGCAAAAAAATTCAAAAAATTAGATGCATACAACGAATGGAAAGCGACAAAGACAAAGATGATTCCAACAGGTCATCCTTTTCCAAGAATTCAGAGTTCAAATATTTCCCAACAAAGATCACAGTTTTCTAGTGCCAATAAATTTCAAGGATGGAGGGAACAACAAGATTGTAGAAATCTTAGAAATCAAAGAAGATTCGTTCCATATAGTTAGGAGGGCATCCAAAGCAAAGATCAAGCTAATAAAGTTGCTGGGAACCAGAAAGGTCAACAAGCATCTCCTTGGAAAAATGATCCTGTTTTTATTGAACGAGCATGAAGGATGGGATTATGCTTTAGGTGTGGAGAACAAGGACATCAGACATTTTAATGTCTAAATAAAGCCAAATTCAATTTTGTTAAAGGATCCAAGATGGAGGCTAAGATGGGTGAGATGAATCCAACCATCGATGAAGCTGAGGAAGAAGGTAAGTCATTTGAACCTACAATGAAATGCATGGTTTCTTCTACATCTAATGCACATGCCACTGTCATTAGAGTAAAAGGAAGGATTGGTGCTCATGACATAAATTTCCTAATTGATTCGGGTAGCACACATTGTTTTCTCTCCTAAACTCATACGAACATAACACTTAGAAGTTGGGAATAAGATAAGAAAACCTGTCCAATTAGCTAATGGGAAAATACACTATACCCAAGGTCTTATTGAAAATTTACAGTTTACCTTAGCACATAGAAAGTGTAAGGGAAATTTTTATGCCATAGACATGGGGAAGTGTGACGCCATAATTGGAATGGACTGGCTATCTGAAAACAAAGTCTTAATTGACTGTGGAAAGAGAACCATCAGCTTTTTTGGAGTAAATGGTAGAAATCAAGTTATTCAAGGAGAGGAAAGGAATAGTCAAGATTTTCTTATTTCAGCCATGAAATTGTTAAGAGGAATGAGACAAAGTTGTGATACATTTAGTAGTATTTGCTGAAAAGATTAAGGAGGAAACCCAAGAGATTGAGGGAGAGAATCAAAAGGAAGAACAGCTTGAATATGTTCAAAAACTCCTTGATGAGTTTTTTGTTATCTTTCCTGATGATCTACCAGGGATGACACCACCTCGACATCTTGACCATGCTCTAGAACTAGAACTAGAAACTCGACCTTATTGTAGGGCCCCTTATAGATTGAATGTGGATGAATTGAAGGAATTGAAAATTCAATTAGAGGATTTACAAAAAAAAGGGGTTTATTCAACCTAGTGTTTCTCCTTGGGGTGCTCCATTTTTATTTCAAAAGAAAAAGGATGGAACATATAGGTTATGCATTGACTATAAAGGATTAAATAGGCAGACCATCAAGAATAAATATCCTCTACCTCACATATATGAGTTGTTGTCTCAATTGAGTGGAAGCAAAATCTTCTCCAAGCTTGATTTAAGATTGGGATATCATCAAATATGTATCAAGAAAGAGGACATCCCAAAGACTACTTTTAGAACCCAATATGGTCATTATGAATTCACAGTTCTTGCTTTTGGACTCACCAATGCACTTGCAACTTTTATGTGTTTGATGAATGATGTGTTTCGTGAATTTTTAGATGATCTTATTTGGGTTTTCCTAGATGATATTTTGGTATATTCAAAGAACGCAAAAGAACATGAGATGCATCTTAGGAAAACACTTGAAAAATTAAGGGAACATAAATTATATGGAAAAAGGAGTAAATGATTCTTTGCTAAAGATAAAATTGTTTATTTGGAACGAGTTATTTCCAAAGAAGGCATCCATATAGATCCTGACAAAGCAAAAGTGATTCAAGAATGGCCGTGAGAGATGTGAGGAGTTTTAATGCTTTGGCATAGTATGAGAGAAAACATATCAAGGATTTTTCTAAAATAACATCACCTTTGATAGACCTAATAAAGCAAGAAAACAAATTTGTATGGAATGAGAAATGTCAAGAAGCTTTTGATACATTAAAAGAAAAGGTGGCAAAAACTTGCATCTTGAAGGTACCTGAGCTAGGAAAATCTTTTATTGTGACTTGTGATGCGAGTGGGACACAAATTAGTTGTGTTCTTTCTCAAGATGGTAGAGTAGTGGAATACGGGTCTAGAAAACTTTGAAAACATGAAGACAAATACCCCAATCATGATTGTGAATTCCTTGCTATTGTTCATGCATTGAAACATTGACATTTTCTACTTAATGTGAAGTTTGAAATTCGAATGGATCATCAAAGTTTGAAATACATTCTTACTCAACCTTTGTTGAATACTAGACAGAGGTCATGGATGGATCGTATTTTTGAATATGATTTTGAGATTAAATACATTGAGGGCAAAGAGAATAAGGTGGCTGATGCTTTGAGTAGACGTCCTCTTGTGAAATCCCTAGAACCATTGTTCATTCTGATTTAATGGAAAACATTAAGGCTGAATTTGATCAGGATCCTTTTTATGTTTCTATCCTTCACAAGCTTGCCAAGAATCATTCTGAGAGAGTCAAGGGAAGATTTCACTTAGTAAATGGGAATTTGTATTGTAATGACAGACTTTGTGTGCCTAAACAATCTTCTTTTAAAGCTAAAATTTTGCATGAATGTCATGATGCACCATTCTCTAGACATACAGGATATAACAAAATTTATAGCAAGGTTAGAAAGTCTTTCTTTTGGCCTAATTTGAAGAATGATGTCCGTTGCTATGTTAGGGAATGTTTACATTGTCAACGAGTCAAAATTGAACAACATAGAATGCCAGGTCTAATGGAACCCCTAGGCATTCCTCTTAGAAAGTGGGAATCTATTTCAATGGACTTCATCACCAAATTGCCTACTACTAGAGGGGGGTATGATACTATTCTTGTTGTTGTTGATCGTTTGACCAAAATGGCCCATTTCTTTCCAATGAAAAATATTGATGGTGCCCTTGAGGTAGCAAAATTATTTGTAAGAGAAATCTTTCGCTTGCACGGTATGCCTAAGAGTATTGTTTCTGACAGGGATTCAAAGTTCACATCTAATTTTTGGCGCACTACATTTAAAGCCATAGGAACTGAACTTAAAATGAGCACAGCATTTCATCCGCAAACATAAGAAAAAATTGAAATAGTAAATCGTTTTCTGGAAGACATTCTTAGAATGTACGTTAATGAGAAGCAAACTAATTGGATTGAATTCTTATTTTTGGCTGAGTTTGCTTATAATAGTTCTTGCATACCTCAATTCAAATGACTCCCTTTGAAGCTATATATGGCCAAAATTATCATTCACCAGTTAATTTCTCTGATTTTGAAAACAAAGTTGAGATTTCAAAACAAATGCTTGAGAGGATGGATGAGGAAGTCAAACACATCCGACATTGTATCAAAAGAGCACATAATAGACAAAAACGTTATTATGACAAGAACCATACTTTTGGAGAATTCAAGTTGGGTGACATGGTATTTTTGAAAATCATTCTTAAGAAAAGAAATTCAATTCTTTGTAGAGATAGAAGGCTCTCACCTCGTTTCGCAGGACCTTTCAAAATATTAAAGCGTGTCGGAACATTGGCTTACCAACTTGAATTGCCTCAGAATATCAACGTAGATCCTGTTTTTCATGTGAGCTTACTGAAAAGTGATGTTCTGAATCCTTCTCATGTTTTGTAGAACACATCTAGAATTCAAGAAGAAGGAATGTTGAAGTTTTGGTAAAATAAGATGTATATCCTATAGAGGATGCTACTTGGGTAGATTTATATTCACTTAATGCTAAGTTTCCTTCTTTTAAACTTTAAGGATAGTGTTTTTAAGAGAGGGGGCGATTGTGACGCTCCACATTTTTGTGTGACGCTCCATATTTTGTGTATAAATTTCTTTTTAGTTTAAGTAGTAGTAGTTATTTGTGAAATTTATTTTCATGTCAATTTTGTGTTTTGAAAATACTAATAAGTGATTTGAGATTTAACAAATCCAAGAATATATATATATATATATATATGCATGGGAGTTGTATTTGAAGTTTATAGGTTTAAAGGAAGGTCCAGCTTTGTGGATTCTAAAGGAGAACTTGGAAAGGAGTGATTGATTTAAAAAGAACTAAAGTTATTGCTAGAATGTTCCGAAAATGGAGCAAATTGGTTGTGAAGGGCAAGAAAAGCAGGATAAAGTAGAAAAGCCAGCTAAAAGTGGGGAAAAGCAGGTCGCACCTTTCTTCGATAAAAATAGTAGTCACTATTTAAACCATAACTTTTGATTCGAAGGTTACAATTAAATCTTTACTTTGCCCATCAAGAGATGGTGCTTCTTCAATCCATATAAGCATGTGGTCGTGTTGCATTAGGGGAAGTATGGACTCAAAAAGGGCATCATAAGGGCATGATTAGCAAAATGGTTTAATATGCTAATGACAAGTGAAAAGTTGTGGAAATCTATATTAAATTCAAAATTTTTATGGGGATTCCCTTTGTAGAGGAATTAATAGAGAGAGAGAGCACCATGTGTCGGTAGTGTGGCTATAGTCAAGGGTAGCCATTAGATCTACACTAGATCTAAAGGCCCAAAACAAAGGGTTGGCATGTGGCAATGCTTAATACGATGCAGGGATCCAATCTTGTTTGCATGCACCATGTGGAGGACTTCCCTCTCTATAGTCATGTAGAACCATTAGATCTAGAGAGATCTAATGGCTCAAATCATGGCGGTATGCCATAGTAAAGGCTATCCCCATAAAGCAGGTCAGTCACACGATCTAGAGGCATCCGCCGACGACATGTGAACAATGCCAATTTTGGTGCATTGGATCCGAATTTCCCATCCAAGGGTACATGAATGTCTCCTTCCCTTGGCCATTAGATCTCTTTGAGCTCTAATGAGGATCTAATGGTTCTAATTGAACTAGTTTGGGCTGCCACCATCGCCATAAAGCCATTTGAGGATCTTATATGATCGACAGTTGTGGTGGATATGTATTTTAGAACCTTGCTTGACTTCTTTAATCCAATGGCCACGATTGCTAGCTCAAATTTCAAATTCCCTCTATGGTGGTGAAAGGGGGGAATGTCTGACAACCTTTTTTGTCCACCAATGAGGAGTAGTTTAGAATCCTTCATATTTTTAATGCTTGAGGCTCCTCATTGGCCAACCCCTAATGTCAATTTCTTAAGGGCTTAATGCCAGAGGCCCTTTTTGAGCCCAAAATTCCCCTAATGGCTTTCCCTATTTTGGAATTCAGTAAGACGAAGTAGTCTAGCACTTTTCCAATAATAGATGAATCTTTTTGCAAAAGAGTTTTCAGCACCTTGAATTTGTGCACATAGTAGCGCATTGTTGTAACAGGGTCTGAGCGAATTAGTACACATAGATGCCCCTTTATTGTATTGGCATGTGGAAGGGTTGAGGGTTGTTGCAACTCCTGCAAGCATTGGACGAGCGGGTCCCATAGTTTTTTCACAGAAGATAGTGTTATGAATAACGTTGACGGGCCTAGTTGGCATAGCATTGTAAATGTTTATTCTTGTCATCTGTTGATGTCCGCAGTCAGTTGAAGTCTTTGTACCCAATGTTAGAGTCGATGTTCTTGTCAGCAACCACTCTGGCAATTAGTTGTCCTCTTAATTTTCCTTTTCTCATTTGAAACCACGATGATGATGCAACCTGTTGCACCATCACTTTCACAGTCTTGAAGAACAAATTCTCGAGAGACATTGTGAACCTTTAGTCTTTGTTTAGAAGTTCCCATTTCACAATTTTTTGGAACGACGTGTTTTGTGGTGTTTTGTGTTGCTGAGGCTAACCATAAAATAGAGTTGGAAATGCTAGCTCCTCATAGTTCGTCTTTTAGCTATGGGCGTATTCCAACTTTCTCTTTATTGAAACGATGACAGTAGCATCATCATCTATGAAATGAGGTAGCATGCACTGAGCTCTGTCAGTATCTATAAAGACATTGACAATGCTTCCTTGCATTCCAAAGTGGCCATCATGTGAGTTCTCTTGTTTGAGAAAAAGGTATCCTGATCGAGACAAGGCATGCTTCCACGCTGTTTAGGAGGGACATATGCATTGTTTTCTTTGACATAATCATGGTCTTGCTACTTGATAGAGGTGGCAACTTGTGCCTATGATTTGCCTAATGCATGGGCTACTGAGACATCTTTCGTGTGACTCAAATGTCTATGGGATTACAGACTATTGTTGCATGAAGATTCTTGTTGTTTTACTCAATGCGCTTAGCTTGGACCAGAATGCCAGCATCTCGCAACATATGCAAGGCTCGTGCTTGGGTGAATCTTTTATCCTGTGTTTGTATGATTCTTTCAAAGTGTGGTCGCTTTAATGCCTTTTTATTTTTGGATGCGTTGGTGTAATGCTAATTTTTTCGACAGCAATGTCGGCTGTGTTTGGAACTTCATCAATGTCCTCGATTGAGAGTTTGCAACAACTGTAGCCCAAAGATGGTGCTGTTATTGTTTAATTCTACACGGTTTCATCATTATTCCCCACAAATAATATTTATTGCTGGGCTGGCTTAATGCGTAGGCAACCGCAATCTGCCACGCTGAGAAATTTGGATTACAATTCATCACAGCATGTAGAACCCTTTCATCCTCCTCGCCCTACATCACATATGATTTTGTCCTCATGTGCGGGTGCAGTGAGTATATTGTTGGTGGCTCTTTGCTTTCAGATATATTAGCAAGTGGTAGCAAAGTCTGTGCTGGTTGTTGCCAATAGTGGAGATTGTTCGCAAGGCTTGACCATCGTACAGGAACAGTTAGAAGATGATTTTCAATAACTGCGAAAAGTGTGATAGAACATCCACCACTAGAAGTCTGGATGATGCAGAGGTGCTCAACAATGAAGCCACTTATGCTCTAGGTATATCATCAAGTGTCATGTCTTCCGTGATCCTTGCAAAGAGGAAGAATGGTGATGTGCATTTGGCCACTACGGGGCAGCTATCATCTCACATAGTTTTGTGAGTAGGATATTGTAGTCTTCCAAAGGAAGGAGCACCAACAAACATGTGATCACGTCTATGTTGGCTTGGTTAGCATCTTTAAATGCTTCCAACTTTGCCAAATCAAACCTATCCAAATGAAGTGTATGATGCTTATTTGGATGTGGGGTGGGCATTGTTTTTTTAGAAGTTATTTATGGTGAATTGCATGTCATACTTTAACTTTGCAGTACTACTTCAGTGAGAGACATTGTTTGGCATGCGATTTGTTTGTCCTCTTATTTTTAATGATGAGAGGGTGTGGATGCTTCCTCTAAGCGAGCATGTTGTGGCTTTTTTGGAGCGCGGTACAAAGTGAAAGGCAAGCCTGAAACAACATGCAGTTGTAGGCAACTCTCCACCCATAGCTGTGTCCATCTTTTTGCTCCACTGGCAGACGTCTTTTGAATTCTACTTGATCTTGTTGCTCCGTCGTTGTTCTGACAGTAGATACTAGCCGATATGCAGCAATGTCCATCATGACATATTAAAT
The DNA here is from genome assembly GCF_047967505.1 of Dipteris shenzhenensis. NCBI lineage: Eukaryota > Viridiplantae > Streptophyta > Polypodiopsida > Gleicheniales > Dipteridaceae > Dipteris > Dipteris shenzhenensis. The sequence goes on along the minus strand of NC_141628.1, from coordinate 15,657,648 downwards.
ATATTAATATGTCATGATCATAAGATACAAAATAAGAAAGTATCAAAAATATTAAGAGAATAATTACCTTGGGGAGTTGGCATGATAGCCTTCTATTGAATTCACAAACCATAAATGGTTGAGTTCAAGGTCCCAGAAGATCAGAGTCCAATGTGAGCTACACGACCAAAATAAAAATGATTATTGTTTTACACAAACTTGCCAAAGAAATAATAAAAATAAGGTTAGAGTTGATACTTACGCCTCATGATAAGGCATTAAGATGACTCGCACCCCATCTAAATTCAAAGGGCTTAACCAGGTACAAACATCTTCTATAGTCTTTTGACGAGAGCTAAGAATAGAAGAAAGGAGAGCATCGAGCATGTAGACACGATGCTGCACTGCACTAGGAAGCTGAGAAATAACTACACTATACCAAGAAATAAACAAACATTAGCTCATAGAATTGATTTGCATTCTGCACTAGGAAACTGATATATAACTACACTATGAATAAATAAACAAATGTTAGCTCATTGAAGTAGCAACAAATAAATAAACGTTACCTGAGAATGGCCAAGATAACATTGTCATTAACCTCTTTTAAAGGATTGGAGAGGATTGAAACCTCTTCTCTACCAAAGCTTAAATACTGAGGTTCTCGTTTCAAAACGATCCTAACTTCAAATGAGCTCTCCATTTTATCCAATGCAGCTAAATTTGATTTTTCAATCAAATTTAGAGGTGGTTGCATTGTTGAAGTAGAAGGGAGTGCCTCCGTATTGACTTCATCCATTTCTTCTCCCTCTATTACCTGTAAACAAATATGAGAGATTAGATTCATTATCTTTAAATTTAAATCTTATTTAAAAAATTGTATTTAGTTGAGAAATAGAGAGTTCATACTGCTAAGTATTGTCGTAGTGGCCTTTTTTCATAACCCTGTGAGCCATAATTATCAAAGAAGGCATCATCATGTTTGTCTTCATCCACCAACCTCTCTGTGAACGGGTCATGTAAGTCCATCTTTTCATCATCATCAACTGGGACATTATGATCTTCAAGGTAATCATCCATGTCATCGGTGTCCTTGTGGTCTATCTCTTTTTCATAGCCTGTGGTTAGATCTACTTGAAGCTGGAAATAAGCCATGAAATGCTTATTTTCAATAATATTTGTGGAGTTTCCTTTTCTTAGGAGATCCTCAAATAAATATCCCATCCTGCACAAGGTGACCTCCCAACCTGTCGGTAGCAAATTCTCCATCATGGTAAGCAAGAGACTCCCACTTTTTGCAAGACTTCCATAGTTGTTTTTTTGATAATGTATGGACCTGGGAATATCTTGCTCTTCTAGCATCAATCTCAAATTATTTGAATTCCCTCTTATGTTCTTTTGTAAGGAGTGATCAAGGTTGGGACTCCGCATACACAGAATGAATGATTCAAGAGTTTGAATCGCTATGCCACATTCTCTCTTGCCTCTCTTTGCTACATAAACACCACTATAGATCTTCAAATTTGATGAATATGCTCGCTCTAGAGTAACCTGCATGGCTTCTTTGTCTTTTTTATCAACAAAAATGACAATGTTGCAAATCGCCACTTTGCTAATGGTGGTATATACTATTCTATCAATGAAGTTATGGATATCATTGCTAGAAACTTCATTGATAAAGAATAGTTGTGGCTTATCCCATGCTGACTCATTCTTGAAGAAGTCATCTTCTGAGACTCCCCTGAAGTTCACAAGCTTTCCAGACTCTGCCGTAACCTCTACATTAAATTGAAAGCTTTGGTGCATATCTGTCGGCATCCTTATCTTGCTGATTAATATTTCCACATATGCAACCACCTGTTGTGGGATTTCTTTTCTCATATAAGAGGTTACTATTTCCGACCCGTCTTCATCCTTTTTAATCCACCTGTTTGCCCATAGCTTTACCTTGGGTGTTGACAAAGAAGCTATATGCTTCACCACATTATAGTCAATGTTACAATGAGTAAGTGGAATTTGTTTCTCTGACAGCAAATACTTAATGGCACTATGCACTGCATCATGCCTCACCTATACATTGATGCATTCTTCCATGCAGTGGTCTTTGTCTTTTTTTCCAAAAAACCATTCTTTCTTTAAAATTTTTTGTGCTGCCATGGATGCATACTTATCAGGTAAGTACTTTACAGGCCTCCACATCCTTGCCATCAACTCCTTCTTATCCATTACATTTGACTTGCCGGAGATAAACAAAGGAGCTTCATAGGTCAGCTGTCCACGCTCACAAGCAATGCACGTTTCAAGCATCTCATTGAACACTTCAACAGGACGAAATATAATAGAAGTGTAGTCGGCATATCTATCCCTCACCACCTTGAGGCTTGTCATACTTTCTTCTCGCTCTTGAGTTCCCCTAGGCACAACTGCACTCAAAGAAGTATAGAAGTTTGTGAGTGTGTCGGCATCTGCTTTTGTGACCTTTCGCTTCAAATCAAGATTTGGAGAACCAAATGTTGTCCATATAACCCTTGCCTTCTGTAAGACCTTTGATGTTGAGGATATCTTACGCTTTCCATGGACATAATGATTAAGTCTTTTGGACTCAATCAAATACTTGATCTCATGTTTGAATATACAGATTATTGCAGGATAATAATGGAATGAACTTATCTTTGCAAATTGTTCTGGAGTGAGTCTTTTGCCCTCCTTTGCTTCCCTTGTGATCTGATGACAAGCATAAGCCCAATGTTGACCATCAATGGGCTGGAATCTGCAATGAAGAAGGAATTCCTTCTTTACTTCCTTTAGCATATTCTCACCTTGTGCCTCTTCGCCTTGTTCATGTGGAATATTTTTAAGAGTGTCTTTAAAGAATTGACTGAATGTTTCCTCAAAATGTGTAGGCCCTGTAAATGTTATTTGATCCAGAAAACTATTTTTGGTTAGACAAAACATTATTGGGCGCAAGACCACATTGCTTGCCACAGGTTTCTTACCATCTCTCAAAGCCTCGTATATTTGCATTGCATAGGATATATCAAGGCTTCGGCTATTAGTAAAGAGAGCTGCAGCTTTCACATCTTTGGCATTCACAAACCACGTCCTTTGACCCCAGATATATCCCACATCATCATCTATAACTGCTTCATTAAGATGCAGATTAAGATTTTTGATTGATGTGAGTTCATCTTGATCATCTTCAGCCTCGGGTTCTGAGTCTTCTTCATCTTTCTCTTTTTTTAACCGTTTTTCATCCACATTATCTTTCTCTACAATGGGATGATGTCTTTTTTTACTGCTTGGAACCGTGGCTCTTGCAGTACTAGCCTTTGGCATTTCACGTCGTGGTTTGCTAGCAAGAGCTTCTAGCATAACTGTAGTGGATCGACCTTGATCTTCTTCAATTTTTTTTAATTCCCGTGCACTCAAGGCTTGTTTTTCATCATCCTTAGTTACATCCACCATTTCTGGCTCTAGTAAGTTTGCGCTCATGTTCTACAGGTTTGTGATAGTGTGCCTATTCTTCTTGTCCCTGCATCGAAGTCTGAGCTTTTTGATCTCCTTCATGTGAAGATCCTTGAATATGAGGAGCATATTCTGCATCCTGAAAGTATTCAAACATTATATTTGCATGCATCCTTTTTGCCACCACACGAGGAAATTGCTCCCAAGTATATGAAAGAGTCTCCAATGCACTTTGCAGCTCTCGAAACTTTGATGGTTGAGGAGGAGGCATCACAAAGGTCTTTGAGTCTCTCCTTGACACAATAAAATGAATACCGCCAACTTCAGGATCTGAACTCTTTGTTAAAATATCCACAAAGGTGTCTTTTCGCTGTATTATTATGCCTACCACAAGGCTTGAAGTCATATCTTTTTTGAAGAAAGTAGCATCCCATGGATCTTCAACACCATTGAACTCCCTTTTTGACATAAGTAGAAAGAGTTTCTTTTTCTTTTGATGAAGAAACCAAGCTCTTCTGCCCATGTGATATCGAGTCCACCTACAAAAGCCATTGGGGCTATATTCCTTTCCTTTGAAATTCAGAGTGACATCAGAAACCCATTCTCTGATCTCAGAGTCATTTAGGATAACCATCACATTAGCTGATTGCTCCATAATCCTATAAGAAAAGATAATGAAGAATTTAGATACATACAAGTACAATATACAACCCTTGATACAATAAATGTGGGAAATAGCCCAAAAGGATTTACAAGGCTTCATATGGCAATAAATGTGGGAAATAGCCTAAAAGGCTTTACAAGGCTTAAATATTTGTACAAATGTAAAAAAATTAGCCAATAAAGCTTTACAAGTAATATAAAATGTCGTCTAGTGATAAAGCTTCAATCTTCATGAAGACATGTAATCTGTCCATCCATTGATTTGCCCTCTAGTCATAAAGCTTCAATCTTCGTGATGACATGTAATCTGTCCATCCATTGATATCTATGCACTGATACCCAACTGATGCAATCTATCCACTAAAAATTGTTCCACTGATATCCACTTATGCAGCCCACATGATATCCACTTATGCATCCCACTGATACTCGTTAAATAGTGAATGGTTAGGATGGTCGGGTTTATTACAAGGCGCTTCATATGACAATAAATGTAAAAAATAACATAGAAGGCTTTACAAGGGTCTTTATGACAATAAAGGAGCTTAAATATTTATAAAAATGCAATAAAAATAACCAATAATCATCAAACTCCAATATGTCCCATGACATGTAATCTGTCCACTGATATATGTAATCTGTCCATTGATATCTGCTCATGCAATCTGCCCACTGATAAACTTCTTGGTAAATGGTAAAAGGTCTTATTTAATAGCATGTTATGAGTGTTAAACCGCATGTGAGCGAAGGGACTGACAACGATTAGGAACTAGTCAGAAAAATTTGAGCATGGCTTCGATTGGCAACTTGGAGAATTGTCTCTCCTCTAAGGCAATCTAATCTATGCTAAACTATGCTAAACCAACCGTCGAAGCGAAGAAAAGCAATAAATAATTTCTTTTTCTATGTTCATTTTAATGTGCTGGGGTTTAAGAGGCTTAAATATGCAAAAGAAGGGGTTGTGATGTAGAGGCTAAACCTTCATGTGAGATAAATGAAGAACAAGTATCTAAAGAAAAGTTAACATTTTTCAATTTAAAAGATGAATATATATAAAAATATTATCTCACCTTCAAAACAAACCATAAATTCACTCTTTTATAATTTTTTAAAAGTATAATATAAAACATGTAAATATATAAAACTCTCTTTACTTTCTCTTTCTCTCTCTCTCTCGACTCCTAAATCTCTCTGTAGCCATAGTCAAGACACCTCATTCTCTTTCTTAATCTCTCTCTCTCTCTCTGACAACTCTTAAGTATTTTCCTCTCTATCCTCATCCCACTTATTCTCTCTCTTCCTCTCCCTCCCTCTAGCATAGAAGTTTCATTCCTCCCTCTCTCTCCCTCTCTCTTCCTCTCTCTCTCTCTCTCTCTCTCTCTCTCTCTCTCTCTCTCTCTCTCTCTCTCTCTTTCTATCTCCCTAAGTCTCCCTCTTCTCTTCTCTCTCTCTCTCTCTTTCCCTCTCTCCTCTCGCCATGTTTCATTCTGATAAACATCTCTCTCTCTCCCTCTCTCTCCCTCTCTCTCTCTCCCTCTCTCTCTTTCCCTCTCTCCCTCTTTCTCTCTCTCCCTCTCTCTCTTTCTCTCTCTCTCCCTCTCTCTCCCTACTCTCTCCCTCCCTCAAGTAGCCACGGCCCCCAGGAGACCCTCTTCTCTCTCTTAATCTCTCTCCCCCTCTCTCCTCTCTCTTTCTTTCCCTCCCTACTCTTCTCTCTCATTTAAGGAGCCCCTCTTCTCTCTGTGAATCTCTCTCTCTCTCTCTCTCCCTCTCTCCCTCTCTCTTGGCAGCCACAACTGCCAAGAGCGCCTCTTCTCTCTCTTAATTTCTCTCTTTCCCTCTCTCCTCTCTCCTCTCTCTTTCTCTCCCTCCCTATTCTCTCATTTCTCAAATTTACAAACTCAAATATAAATAAAAAACTAATTTAAATAGAACTCAAAAACTCAAATAAGAAACTAATTTAATCCCTCTCTCTCCCTCTCTCTCTTTCTCTCTCTCTCCCTCTCTCTCTTTCCCTCTCTCTCTCTTTCTCTTTCTCTCTCTCTCTCTCTCTCTCTCTCTCTCTCTCTCTCTCTCTCTCTCTCTCTTTCTCTCTCTCTCCCTACTCTCTCCCTCCCTCAAAGAAGCCACGGCCCCCAAGAGACTTTCTTCTCTCTCTTAATCTCTCTCCCCCTCTCTCCTCTCTCTTTCTTTCCCTCCCTACTCTTCTCTCTCATTTAAGGAGCCCCTCTTCTCTCTGTGAATCTCTCTCTCTCTCTCCCTCTCTCCCTCTCCTCTCTCATTTAAGGAGCCCCTCTTCTCTTTCTTTATTTCTCTCTTTCCCTCTCTCCTCTCTCCTCTCTCTTTCTCTCCCTCCCTATTCTCTCATTTCTCAAATTTACAAACTCAAATATAAATAAAAAACTAATTAAATTAGAACTCAAAAACTCAAATAAGAAACTAATTTAAAAAGAATTGTAATGCCTTCTAAAAGACCACCCTCCTCAAAAACTTTAAGAATAAACTAATTGAAAAAGAATTATAAGTAAAGAAAAAGAAGTACAAGACGAATTTTAAGAAATAGAACTCAAAAACTTTAACAAGAAACTAATTGAAAAAGAATTGTAAGTAAAGAAAAAGAATTACAAGACGAATGAAAAAGAATGCAAGTACCTGGAAAAAGTGAAAAAAGTAAGGCTCCGCTTATCTGAAAAAAGTGAAAAAAGTAAGGCTCCGCTTATCCTTTCTCTTCTGCTCTTGGTTGCTTCAATGAAATCAGGAGAGAGCTAAAATGAATGAATGGAAAGAAAAGTATACATAAGAAAAACTAGCCCACTCCTCCTACGCATAAATTTGAATTTTCAAAAAAGAGAGGGAAATTTGAATTCATTATAAATTTGAATTCAAATTTGTGTTCAATAATCTTCTCATACTTTCTTCTCGTACGTTCCTTTTGAATTCAAATTTGTGTTCAACATTCTTCTTGATACTTTCTTCAACATTCTTCTCGATACTTTCTTCTCGTAAGTCCTTTTCATTCTTCTCGTAAGTCAAATCTTATTTGTCGCTCTTGCTCGTGATAGTAAGTCAAATCCTCCTCTCCCCTCTCTCTCCTTCTGCTCCCTCCTCTCCTCTCCCTCTCTCTCTCCTCTCTCTCCTTCCTCTCCCCTCCCTCCCTCCCTCCATCCCTCGACCCCCGCCCTCCCCCCTTTCCCTCCCCCCCCTTCCCCTTCCCTCCCCTCCCTCCGCTGCCAAAACTCCTCCCTCCCTCGACCCCCCGCCCTCCCCTCGCCTCCCCTCCCCTCCCTCCCTCCGCCGCCAAAACCCCTCCCCCCGTCGACCCCTCCCCTCCCGCTCCCCCCCTCCCCTTCCCCCTCTCCCGTCCCTGTCCCACCCCCTTTCCTCGGCCCCGTCCCAACCCCTTAACCCTCCACACCCCCTTCCCTAGGGCTGGCAGCTGTGGCCGCCAGCCCTCCCCCCCCTAACCCCCTTCCTCCCCTACCCCTTTTTCCCCCCTACCCCCTTTCAGCCCTCCCCCCCTTTCCCCCACCCCCCCTTCGTGGCCCCGGGCTTCTGGCAGCTGCGGCTGCCAGCCCCCCCCCTCTCGCACCCCTCTTCCCCACTCCCCCTTCGTGGCCCCCTAGCCCCCCCCCTTCTCGCACCTCCCTCCACCCCCACCCCCCTTCCCCACCCCCTCTCCCCCCCCTCCCCCCTTCCCTCAGGCTGGCGGCCGCGGCCGCCAACCCCCCCTCCTCTCAGCCCTCCCCCCCCTCTTCCCCACCCTCCCAACCCCTTAACCCTCCACACCCCCTTCCCCCTTCCCCCCTGGCTGGCGGCCATGGCCGCCAGCCCCCCCCTCTCGCACCCCTCTTCCCCACCCCCCCCCTCGTTCCCCCCCCTCTCAACCCTCCCCCCCCTGTTCCCCAACCCCCTTTGCAGCCCCTGACAAAACATGTGTGCCTCAAGATCTATGGAGCACTCTAAGGTGGATGGAACCTATGTGGAAACATGATGAAGAGAGTGCTCATGACATGTATCTCAAGTCAATTAGGTTCCAAGATAGATTAGCTTGGACTCATAAAAAGAATCTTGAGATAGTGCAAAGTGCTTGATTGATATTCCTTCAAATGAACCTCCCTTTTATAGGTGAGGGTACTTACATCCATTTGCTTGCTCACATGTGGGATATCTCCTCCATGCCATGTGGCAACTTATCCTTTGCTCATACCTTTGCTCTACATGTGCTCATGGCACCATATCTCTCAACACCTCCCCTTGGTGCCATAATCCTTTGGCTACTGCAAGGTGGTCAGATGTGAGTTACAAATCCATCACCTCCCCTTAGTGCATACATGCTACTTAAGGTGGTCAAGTGTGGCTTTTACATGTCAATACCTCCCCTGGGTGCTTTCATAGCTACTCTCAGGTGGTCAGGTTTGATTACAAAACATAGGCAAGGTTGGCAAGGTTCTCGGGGGGTTCACTATATATAAACCCTCTATATCACGTGCGTTCAAGGCCTATTTCTAAAATCCCTTATCTATAAATTTTTCATTAATAAAATGTACCCCTTTTCTATACAAATCTGTAAATTTTTTTTAGAACTATTTTAAATAGTCCCTTATGTATATTTATTTCTGTAAATTTTAGAAATAAAAAATATCCTTCTGTTGAACTCACGTGATAGGGTTACATATGATGAGTGACCCCCCCGAGGCAAGGTTTTTGCTTTTCAATACATTCCATTGATGTCACCTTTTGGCTCATGGCTTGATGACGACTCGTTTGCTTCTTTGTTTGGTGTAGCTTCATGCATGATGCTTTGTTCTTCCATGTGCCTTGATGCTTTTTGTGTGGATGCCATGCTTTTTGCTATGGTCATCTCATACACTTGTGCTTGCGGCTTGCTGTGTGCATTCATGCTTTGCTTTTCCATTTGTTGCAAAGGTCTTACCAATTGATTTCTTTCAATATTGGCAGTGTCTAATTGCATACAATGATTCTGACTTGACAGGCGCGTAGAGCTCGAAAAGACGTTCACTTTTCCTTTTTGGAGCATGTCCAAATTCTTCCTGGATTGCAAGTTATGGCTTGTTGAATCTTTTGTGAAGAAGAGGGGGGGCCTTGATGATGTGGCACAGGGATTCACATGCTGAATTCCATACTGTGCTTAGCAGGGGCTCTGTGCTTAGGTGGCACTGTGCCATGTGGCATCCTTTAGACCCACTTGGTTAACCCAAGGTTTACACAAATCTTACCATGGTTTAATTTAACCACACCAAACCTTATCTGCCACGTGGCATAGACTAGAGCACTGACCAAACCAATTAACCCATGGTTGCTTGGAGCTAACCCAGGTCAAAACTTATCTACCACGTGTCAAAATGTGGTGAAACCTTGGAGAAGGAAGAAAGAAGAGCTTTGAGCCTTCTGCGACCATGGCGACGGAGATCTTCGTGACAGAGATGCATTGGTGACGGACTGCCGGGGCTGGATGCGTGGACTTGGAGCCGTGGCGGATTCTTGGAGAAGCTGCAGTCGGCTATCGTTGTAGCCATAGTTTGTAGAGGCCGTTGAAGCTCGTGAGGCTCTGGAGACAGCGTTGCATTTTCGGAAGGTCGCAAGGAGCTAGAGGCGTGCTGGAAGGTCGTAGCATGTAGCAGATGATTTGACAAGCAGTAGCATGGCGAATGTAGTGAGGATTCCCCTTGCAACAAAGCCGTTGGGAGCCGCCTTTCGTTTGACTGTCTTTAGCACTCCTTTTATGCCTCCCCTCAGCTTGCCAAGCTTTGTTGTCGCAGCCCAAGAGCTATGTGCACAGCCCGTGGCTCTGGTCTTTGAGCTTAGTTGTTGGCTAGGCTGTAGACAGAGAGGCGCTGATGTGGTTTTTGCTGTAGAGTCCGCTTAGAAGGCGCTATGTAGATGCTGTAGTTGCTAAGCTTGCAGAGAGGCACTTGAATAAAAAAGGCACATAAGAGCTCCGTTGAAGGAGATGGCTGATGCGCGCTAAAGTTACGTGAGCAGATTTCGATGGAGCTGGGAGAGGCTTTGCTAGAGTAGCCGGTGCTATGACGTGGGCGTTGTGCGTTGCCTGACGCGGTAATGCTCTAGTCTACCTTTGCTTTGCAGGAAGGCCGTTAGAAGGAGTTGTTGAATAGAAGCTTGGAGCTAGTCGGCGTAGGCTTTGTGAAGCAAAGAAAAGATGGCCATTGAGTTGTGCGGAGGCTTGGCCAGCTGGACGAATTGTTCGAAGGGCACTTGAGACTGGAGCAGCTTTGCAGTAGATGGAAGCCTTTGTGTCTCTTTGGAGCAGCTTGGTTGAGGCAGTCGACTTTTCTCAAAGCTCTCAGCTCTCTTTCTCACAAGCTTCCTCTAAGAAGAAGAAGAACAACTCCTCATAAATCTATCTCACAAAATAAATCTCTAAAAGGAATGAAGTCTCTCTCTCTCTCAAAGCAATGAACGGAATTTTCATTCAATGGACGGAAATTTTCTCTCTCTAGGGGTGGAAATTTGTTTTCAATCTAAAAACTAAAACTATCCTAGGAGAAAAGCATGAGCTCCTAAGGCATGCCTACAACTAATCTAGGAATGGGAGCAATCCTAGTGAACTACTAATGAGCTAAACTAGGAGAGCTAAACCTATGCTCTGATACCATGACAAAACATGTGTGCCTCAGGATCTATGGAGCACTCTAAGGTGGATGGAACCTATGTGGAAACATGATGAAGAGAGTGCTCATGACATGTATCTCAAGTCAATTAGGTTCCAAGATAGATTAGCTTGGACTCATAAAAAGAATCTTGAGATAGTGCAAAGTGCTTGATTGATATTCCTTCAAATGAACCTCCCTTTTATAGGTGAGGGTACTTACATCCATTTGCTTGCTCACATGTGGGATATCTCCTCCATGCCATGTGGCAACTTATCCTTTGCTCATACCTTTGCTCTACATGTGCTCATGGCACCATATCTCTCAACAGCCCCCGGGCTGGCGGCCGTAGCCACCAGCCCCCCCCTCTCGCACCCCTCTTTCCCAGCCCCTCCTTCGCAGCCCCCAGCGCCCCCCCCTCTCTCACCCCCCCTCGCACCCCCCTCCCCCCTTCACCCCCTCTCCCCCCCCTCCCCCCTTCCCTCGGGCTGGCGGCAGTGGCCGCCAGCCCCCCCCTCTCAGCCATCCCCCCCCCTCTTCCCCACCCCCCCTTTGCGACCCCCCACCAGCCCCCCAGCCCTCCCCCCCTCTTCCCCACCCCCCTTCCCTCGGGCTAGCGGCCACCAACCCCCCCCTCCTCTCAACCCCTCCCACCCCCTTCCCCCCCTCTCAGCCCTCCCCCCCTCCTTCGCGACCCCCCAGCCCTCCCCCCCTTTCCCACCCCCCCTTCCCCCGGGCTGGCGGCCGCAGCTGCCAGCCCCCCCTTCCTCTCAACCCCTCCCACCCCCTTCACCCCTCCCACCCCCTTCACCCCCCACCCAACCCCCTCCCCGCCCCGGGCTGGCGGCGGCCGCAGCCGCCAGCCCCCCCCCTCTTAGTCCCTCCCACCCCCTTCACCCCTCCCACCCAACCCCCTCCCCGCCCCTGAGCCCCCTCCCCTCTCAGCCCCTCCCACCCCCTTCCCCCCCACCCACCCCCCTCCCCGCCCCCTGGCAGCCGCGGCCGCTAGCCCCCCCCCCCTCTCAGCCCCTCCCACCCCCTTCACCCCTCCCACCCAACCCCCTCCCTGCCCCCGAGCTGGCGGCCATGGCCGCCAGCCCCCCCCTCTCAGCCCCTCCCACCCCCTTCCCCCCCACCCACCCCCCTCCCCGCCCTCGAGCTGGTGGCCGCGGCTGCCAACCGCCCCCCCTCTCAGCCCTCCACCCCCTTCCCCCCCACCCACCCCCCTCCCTGCCCCCGCCAATGCCGCCAGCCCCTCCTGCCCCCTTCCCTCTCCCCCCCCTTCCCCCCCTCCAGGCCGCCAACCCCCCCTTCCCCCTCCCCCCTTCCCCCCTCCATGGGAGACCCAGTCCCCCCCTTCCCCCCCCCCTCCCTCCTCCTTTCCTCTCTCTACTCAGCCCCACCCTCTCCCTCCCTTCCTCCTCCCTTCCCTCCAGTCCCTCCATCCTCTTCTTCTCCTCCCCCGAACCTTTCTCTCTCTAGTTTCTCTCTCTTCAAATTTAAAAAAAAAATCTAGAAAAAAAATTAATCAAAAAAATTTGCAAGTACCTAGAAAAAGTTTGTAAGTTTGCTCTTTCTTGCTTTCTTGCTCTTCCTTCCTTGCTCTCTTGATCGTCCTTGCTTTCTTGCTTCAGTGAATGAAATAAGGGGAGAATGAATGAAGAAGGAAGACTATATATAAGAAAAATTAGGTTTTCCTCCTCCTCTCCTATTGGCTTTCCATTCCTCCCCTCTCTCCTATTGGCTTTTCATTTATCCCCTCTCCCATTGGCTCCCATTACTCCCCCTCTCCCATTGGACCCCCATCCCTCATCCCAATCTTCCATTAGCCCTCCCCCCATCCATCCATTTCTTCTTCCTCCCCATTGCCACCACTCCCATCCCACATTTCCACCACGGCCCATACTCCTCCCATTTCCCAAAATCCCATATTTCCCCATCTCACCCTCCTCTTTTTTATCCCCTATGAACTCCCTCACTCATTTCACTCCCTTATTATCCTACTCCCCTATTACCTTCCCCTCTCCCATTCCATTCTTCCCTCCCCACTCTCACTTCCACTTCCCATTACTCACTTGCCATTTGAAAACTATTAATATATTATTATACTATTTTTTATACTTATTATCATACACCCTTATTACTTCCCTCTCCCATTCCACTCCTCCCTCCTCATTTCCACTTCCACTTCCTATTACTCACTTGCTATACACATTTGCAAACTATTAATATATTATTATATGATTTTTTATACTATTTGCAAACTTACATATGGGCAAAATCACAGGTGTCAAAGCGATCCTATTGTGGTCATACAACAACTGTGCTTTTATTCAAGGGCATATTTATCCTCATCAACAAGCTTATTTACTCAAGGTAAGAAGTGCATAATTTGTGCACTAGGTGTTTACTTTGTATCAAAATTGTTTGCCACACACACACACATATACACATACCAAGAAATTTCTAATATTATCGCATCTACATTTCTCCGATGGGCACAAAACTTTGTACACGCCTCAACCTAGCTCTTATTGACTTGCATACAAAGTGGTGCACCCATCTCATAAGTACTTGTTCGGATAACACACCTCCAAACGTATTTTATAACGATTGTGCATAACACTAGGAACAAAATGGTGTATCATGTGAGATCGACTATGCAAAGCATATCCAATGGACACAAGACTTTACATGTTCCTCAACCTAGGCAGTATTGACTTGTGTGCAAAGTGGCATCCCCATCTGATAAGTACTTGTTTGAAAAATACACCTATGATCATGTTTTTTGACCATTGTACATGACACCAAGGCAAAAAACGGTATTTAATACTCAATCTACCATGTAAAGCATATCCGATGGGCACAATACTTTGCATGTGCCTCAAAAGCGATGGTATGGTATTCCATGCAAAGTGGAACGCCCATTCAATAAGTACTTTTTAGAATATCACACCTAGGACCATGTTTTTTATTGGTTGTTGTCCATGACACTAAGGCAAAAACGCTGATTTATGCTTAATCAACAATGCAAAGCATATGCGATCATCACACTACTTTGCACACATCTCAACCTAGGTATTATTTACTTACATGCAAAGTCACGTGCCCATCCCATAAGTACTTAGTTGAATAACACATCTAGGACTGCATTTTTTGATGATTGTGCATGACACTAAGGCCAAACAGTGTTTAATGCTTGTTCGACAATGCAAAGCATATCCGATGGGCACAATATTTTGCACACACCTTCAACTAGGTGGAATTGACTTACATGCAAAGTGGCATGCCCATCCCATAAGTGCTTGATCGAATAACATACCTAGCAACGTGTTTTTTACGGATGTGCATGACACTAGAGCAAAAATAGTATTTAATGCTCGATCGACCATGCAAAGGATATCCGATGGCCACAACAATTTTCGTACACCTCAACCTAGGTGGCATTGAAATGTTCTCAATGAGGCACACCCACCCGATAAGTACTTCGTCAGATAACACACCTAATGGCGTGTTTTTTTACGGATGTGCATCTCATTAGGGGAAAAATGGTGTATAATGTGTGATCGACCATGCAAATCATATCCGATGGTGACAATAATTTGCATGCATCTCAACCTAGCGGAAATGGACTTACGTGCAAATTGGAGCCCCCATTCGATAATTACTTGTTTGAATAACACACCTAGGACCGTGTTTTTTCATGGTTGTGCATGACACTAAAGCAAAAACGGTGTTTTATGCTTGATCGACAATGCAAAGCATATCCGATGGGCACA